>NC_043982.1:2316680-2464180 GCF_902150065.1 Myripristis murdjan
GTTTTTTTTTTTTTTTGGTAACACTTAATTTGTTTTGTCCAATGTTAATATTCAACTTATTATAAACTTGTTATCAATGTATAAACTTAGTATCAGCCTAACCATAACCCTAACCCTAATCCAGCATGTTTTGACCAACAAGGCACTGGTTCTGTTCCTGTTTGCAAACCCCAGCCAGAACCAAAACACAGTCGGACCTGGAGTGGGAACTGTGACGACATAAAGAGTGGACGTGCATTATTCTAGAGGGAAAGATGGAGGCGACAGAGAAGTTGAAGAGCGTGCAGTGGTTTTCAGAAGTAACAAATCTATTGATTTTAATTTGGACATCTTAGAATTACAGGAAAAGATGGAAAGAAATATCTGGAAAAAGCAAATTGTATCTTAAAATTGCTGATGCGTTGGTCAAGGTTGAGTTCATCAGAACCCAGGTCCAAATTATCAACAAGTAAAAAAAATGGAAGGAGTATAGAGACTCCAAAAAGGACCTATTGAAAAGTGGTAGGGGCCGGGGTAATATTTGGGAGTGTTATGAAGTCCTCGACAGTGAGCTGGGTCAGACACCAGCCAACCGGCAGACTGGGGCTGACTTCTGCAGTGATGCTGGAATCAGTGGCCAGTGACCCAGTGACACCTCCGCTGCATTGGTTCCACTCCAAACTGGTGCAAATGCAATGCCAATGCTTACTGCATCACAATTGTGTCTCACACACCGCTTTACTTAAAGTGACCACTGAATAAAGGAAATAGCTTTGACATGGCAGTCTTACCATGTCAGTCCAGTGTGGTGGAATATATCTGAATCAGAATCAGAATCAGAATACTTTATTGATCCCCAGGGGGAAATTACTTTTTGTTACAATAACAACTCCCACTCCAAGTGTACAAGTTAAAAGAGCAAATAGTCAAGAAAAATAAAGAAAGGAATATAAATATAAATATAAATATAAATATATAGAAATAGAAAAAAATATGTACAAGTGCAAACATGGACAGGAGTTATTGCACTATTATATATCTATTATAGGTTATTGCACATAAGTATGATATTAAATATGGATTATTAAATATGGATTATTGCACAGAGGGAATTTGTACAAGATATTTATGGAAAACACTAATAATGTTTCAAAGGTTTGCTCACTCTGACAAGAATAACATTCTGATGTAAACACTGAATACTTCTGTGTTTTTAATATTCCCTGATATTTCCCCATTACCTCCCCAGTATTTCTTGGGCATGAAAATGGTCAGATTTAAATGTACATGACTAAAATGACTTACACGCCACGGGGCAGGGTCCTGCTGGTGTGATCGGTGCCCCCAGGCCCCCAGATGCGGCTGTCGGGAACAGGCATCCCTCGGTTGCCACTTTCACCCACAAACAGAGAGTTTTTCACCTCCTGACGAGACCCGTCGTCATCGGGGAACGTCCCTCCACTGCACACAACAGGGCATACGTTAAAGGCCGAGCACTAGAGGCAGTAACAGTAGTGGTCATCATAGTGATACGAGCAGTAACAGCAGTAATAACACTAATAGCCACGGTAGCAGTAGTTGTAGTAGATCCCACAAGAATGAATGCCTTTGTTATTCAACGTCCATGATCAACACCATTTACAGTACTAAGCATCATCAGGGAACATGTGATAGTGCTACTGTGTCTGTAGCCTTTCCAATGAACCAGAATGCACAGTACCAGGAACGCGGCACTGTTAGACCTGAATGGAACAGATTTTCAATGAATGTCATCATGAACACCTGTGTTTATCCTCCTGTTCCAGTCAAAATGGCTGCTGTAAGAAGGTAATGCAAGCTAATTTTATCTCTGATAAATGCTCCCCTACACAGAGGTAGATTTAAGGTGCTGTCCAGAAAAGCTTCAAACATTAACTGAGTTTAAATTACATATAAAAATAGAGTTAAAAGAAATTACATGTATAAAAGTAAAAAAAAAAAAAATCCTTTCTTTTACCTTCTCTTTTACCTCTTTTACCTTCTTTTTATTTTCCCTACATTAATAAAAGCAATGAAGCTGTGGGGTGAAAGATTTAGTCATTGTCTTGAGAGACTAGCTCTAGCAGACACCTATAAGAGTAAGTCAAATATGAGTGTCAGCTGCACAAAACACTGGGGCTTAAAACACCTTTTCAACTTGTCTCCTCCCTTTCATACGTCTCACCTCCATTATTCAGGGTGATTTAATAGGTGAAACCAATAAGGGATTAGAGCTTTCATAAGGATTCACAACATATACAGACACTTGTGCGTATGCTCATCAGGTGTGCTATCGCCATGAGCAATTCCAGTATTTGTACATGGCAGTATCCTCAAAGGTGTGTGTGTCCTGCTTTGTAAACAGCGTCTATGGAAAACTTCCAGCCAATTCCCACTTCTGTGACACATCACACCCCTAAATTACTTTTCACAGTCCATCAAAGCACTCCTTTTCCCAGTGCATCCTAAGCAGATTCCTTATAAGGTGTTTTCCAATTACTCAGGTGGCAAGAGAGAGAGAGAAAGAGAGAGAGAAAGGGAAAGAGAGAGAGAGAGAGAGAGAGACCTCCACTGGCACCCATAAATACAAACAGCACCCCATTTTTTTTCTTATCTATAGAAATATCAACAGTGATTTAATAGTAGGGGGCCTTACCTTGCCAGAGTGAGGCCAATGCCATTATCAGCAAATCTAAACAAGAAAGAGGGAGAATATTATCATTTATGAGCATAGCAACAGTCTGAGGTCCCCTGGGAACACACACGGGTGCACACACTGAGTCTAGGAGAGATAAAGTGTTATTACTGGGTGGGTACTATATGAATTCCTCACTTTCATCTCTATCATCAAATGCGCAGGATAAACGGTCCAGGCTGCCTGGACCCCATGATGATGATGTTCAACTACATTTGGCTGTACTTCAAGCTAACACTTCAGTCAGAGACACACACACTTACACATGTATGACTGCATATAACCATGTACACACACACACACACACCCTTTGCAGTTACCTAGGATTGTTAATGGTGTGATTAAGGCTAAATTAATATTTTATCTGCTTGCTATATTATTCATTTGGTCAAAACCTGTTTGGATCATCCATCCCTGCAGTACTCACTGGCAGTCGTCCAGCCAGACATCCCCCCCTCGCAGCCAAGCTCCGTGGTCCTGGTTCTTGTAGGCTATAAAGTGGTGAATGAGAGCAGGAACTCGGGGTTTGAAGGGGTCAGCGTCTTGGTGGGGGCCATATCTAAATGTCCCAAGACCACCCGCATCACCACAGAATAGAGAGAGAGAGAAAGAGAGAGAGAGAGAGGAAAAAAGGGTTAAAAGATAGGCAGATGGTGAAAAGATGGTACTACCAAAAGTCTGAACAATGTAGAGGTTCAGCAGTGTGGCTGACCACAGAGGTGATAATAAAACCAGTACATTACAGTGGCTGTAGCCATCATCAAGGTTGCAGGATTACATAAACAATCCAAAAGAAATATGTTCATTAGCATTCAAAATGGCCTGAAAGCCAATTGAGTGATGAAACAAAAAACCCTTTGCATGTTAGGAAATCTTTAAACTGAATTCCACATTCATTCCATTTGGGTGAAGACTGTTAAAATAAAAGACCCTTTCATTTTTGAAAACATTTGCATTGTAGTATAGAACGCTCATTAATCATAATGAATCATATTGGGTGCGACAGACTTCAGTTGACTTCAGTTAAGTTCATCTCAGTTCAGCTATTTATTGTCCATGTGGGAAATTTGGCTTGCAGCATGGCGCAACAAAAACAGACTTGCCAAACAATCAACAGAATAAAACAGAATACAAATACACAAGACATTTCCAGAAGGGAAAATGTACTTAAGTGCTTGCCTTGCAGCATGGTGCAACAAGACAGACATACTAAGCAATCAATAGAATTAGACAAACAAGTCATTTATAAAAGGGAAAACTGGAGTGCTGATGCAGAATTATTGAGAGTGCAAACTGAGACAATTTATTGCATACACTAAAGAGGAATGTCTGTACCTATTGCACCTGGCACTATGGAGCCTGTACTGCACCTCCATCCTGAGAGGAGTAGCTCATACTCCTCATAATAGGGGGTGGGAAAAGTCACTGGCAATTGTCTTTAACTTTCGCCAAACCCACCCACTGAAAAGGTCTGAAAGTGTAGACTGCTGCTAATACTGTGTGTGCTACTGGGTGAGGTGTTTAAGAGGGCTGAGCAGTCCCACCTTGATCCAACTAGAGATAGGAAAGGCCTCTTGTCCTTGTCATTGGCCTTTGTGGTCTTCACTCCATTATCAAGGATCATTCCAGCCTGGAACAAAGCGAGAGACACTGTGCATCAAGAGCGGCTAGGCACTGAACAGCATCAGGATGATGAATTCAGACTTGATAACAAAGCTAAACAGAGTGATGGAACCAAGACATCAGGGTGGCCAGGGGGCTACAGAGAGCATCTGTGAAGTGAAAGGTCCCATGTTCAGACCTCGCAACCTCCAACACTGTCCATCAACAGTCACCATTTGCTCTGTCAGTCACTGTGGCACGAATGGCGTTCCATTACATGGTGTTGGCTCATGGTGTCGCCTCAACTATATATGTTATTAACTTTTGTTAATAACATATATAGTTCTTTTCCATTACAGATAGTGTCCCCTGAGTTTTTTTTTTTTTTTTTTTTTTTTTTTAATATATATGAACAATATAAGTGTAAGTGTAAGTGTAAGAGATTCACTGATTTTTTTTTTTTTTTTTTTTTTTTTTTTTTTTAATGATTGGCTTTAATGACTATGACACAAATTTCATGAGTCTCACTTTGGTATTTCCTGGTTGTAAACAGACACCAGGAGGACTTTGCTGTTTAATTCCTCTCTGACCAGTCATTGGTCTGTTTTCATGTCACCTATCTCCTCAGCTTGCTTGGAACCTTGACTGAGGTGGTTTCAAAAATAGTATCCGGTACAAAAGACCATCCCAATCTTTTACCCAATGAAAAACCAAAAAAAAAAAAAAAAAAAAAATGAGTAGAGTCATAATAGACTCATTGTACTATGGAGGTTCTTGCACACGTTGTCTTTGTTACCTTCTTATGGACAGGTGCACAGCAGAAGAAGTCTAACATCAAGAAAACTAGCAGACTCACACAGTGTCCTCTTATTTGCAATGATCTTTGTCAACACAAAAGCAGAGCATTTCAGTTTCTAGACTTTGACCAGGTCTAAATGATGATGTAATCAAGATATAAATCAGGTGTAAATAATTTATATCTGATGAAGGTCTAAGGACCAAAATGCTGTGCTTTACCAGTAAAGTGCTAACAATAATTAAAGTTATTCACCTGCTTGTTCTCTCTGCTGTTTCACCTTCAAACCCAAGATAATACCTCTCCTGCCTCATAGAGAGATTATTATCCAGCTGTGTCCCACTACCAGCCAGCAACCCTGACATTGCCTCGTCCCTCACAAACATCCTGGGGTGGTGTCCTGACATGACTTATGCTCCCATTAAGATGATCCAAATTATAAAGAAGTGAAGAAGGGAAGGGTGAGGGAGGGGGCTCTTAGAGAAAGAGATCATTGTTGGGGGGGGAGGGAAAGGAGGGGGAAAACATTAACACTCCCCTCCTCCACCAGCTCCTCATAAATCTCTCCCTGGTCTATCTGAGGTCTAGCTGTGGAGTGTGGTTTACGCCTGAGGCGCCTCCACCTCTCTCTCGTCCTCTCATCGCAACCCTCTGTTTTTGTTCTGTTTCCTCTCTTCCTACCTTTCATCCATTCCTCTTCCTCTCTCTTTTATATAGCAGGTACATCTGACTCCATATTGCATTCTCCTCTGGGGTTAGACAGGTATATCAGTTTGCTGATATTCACCTTTTATTAAAATCTGCTTATGATATGATGGATATTATGCCGTTTTTAATTGATTATATGATTAGTGTAAAACTGATCATTACTAGACTGGCTGTTAATGGGGCATTTTTAAAGCAAATCTGAACTTTGGTAGTGTTGGGTCCACATGGTGGTGAAATATTCTCATTAACTGCTCTGTGCTCCCCTGGGCTGCCAGTCCACAATACTGGATTTCTGCCTCTATTCACTTCCATGGTGTGGCAAAGCAGCTCTTTATAGCACATAAACAAACATGAACAAAGCAATTTATGTCAATATATAAAAAAGCAAGTCTATTGAGGAAAGTCAATTTAAGGAAATGTCTCTTTTCTTTTTTCCTGTTTTCCTATTTGAATTGGAAAGTAGATCCGGCAGGTAGTGTGTGCAGGTATCTTCCGCATTGTAACCTTGTCCTTGGAAGAAACAACCTGACAGTACTTTCACAAATAATTCTAATTACATGAATCTCAGGGGAATTTTGACTTATAGCCTGTCTTCTAGTGTCAATAAGCCGTTTCCATTACTTTATATTGTGCCCGAGTTTCTACACTTCTTCACCTTTTTGTCATTTCAAATACCAGCTGTAATTTAAATGCTGCAAATGAAAAGCATGGTGTAGATCATGTGTTTTCAAAGTTGTTCATGTTCTGGAGCCCCAAATTGATTTTCAATAAGCCGAGGACACCAATTTGAACCACAGTATAACTTTTAAAGTATAAATTGGTTTCTGTTAAGTACCAAAAGGAATGTGACAAATGTGACATGCAATGCCATTATGACTGACCTCTGAAATCTTTTTTCTTGTACTGTTTTAAATATGTTTAGCTAATTTTCACATTCTTTTTTCTTTTCTTTTTGCAAATGCTGTACCAGTTTTCAAGTCATTATTTTTGCTAATTTGCTCATGTTTTCCCATGTTTTGACAGAAATTAAATGAATTTGCCATGATTTCAGTTAAATAGTTTACATGTCATACTTTTCATACGCTGCCAAATCGTGGCAAGGATTAAACCAGGAAAAGAAAAAAAAAAAAAAAACTTTAAAATGATCCCTCATGCATTTTCTGCATTCTAACAATTTCATGAACTCATTCCTCAAGTCCTCATTTTGCTGAAATAGAGCTATTTCTATTTCAGTTATACTCAAGTACAATAACTACCAATTTTCTCCAAATAATTAAGGTAACATGTTTACTGTGATGGAATGCCTTCCTCTGAAAATTTTCAAATCTGTGGAAGTTATTTTTCATATGAGATGAAAATGAACGGCAATGAGTGGCGTCTACAAAAGGTAGAAAAACCAAACCTGACATGTAGAACTAAAGAAGTTAGACAGTTTGCCTTTCCTGACCTACTTTCCCATCCCTCCATCCTTCCCTTCATACCCCCCCCCAGTCTCACCCTGTAGTTGGAGTGGGCTCTGTTGTTGATGAACTGGCCCATAGGAGTGTGCTCAGTGTGTCCGGGGGAGTACATCCCCTCTGAGGGGCCAGTGGGCACATGGTGGAAAATGAACCAGAAGCCTGTTTCCTGGGAAGAAAGACACACACACATAAACACACAATGACCGCTGGTTCATCTGTGACACACTCCATGTCAACCTGTCTGTTTTGCATTGTTCCTTGTAGGTATGCAAATGAGAAAAGTTATTACGCTGCTGAGAATGAATTACACTCCATTCTGCCTGACGTTTCCCTGTGAAATCCCAGAATTATGATGGTAATTGGCACTCTATCATAGTGGAGGCATGGCAGCGCCTCTGTCTGCTGTTGTCTGCTTGATTCAGAAGTTAATAGGAGCATACAGCCATTAATCTGACCTGGCAATGCAGTAATGAGACAGACCTCCACCTGGAGAGGGAGACGGAGAGAGAGAGGGAGAGAGAGGGAGGCAGAGATGGAAAGTGGAAGGAGGTGAAAGTGAAATCCACAGAAGGAAACTAACCTCTGAGCCTGCAGCCGCACAGTTGATGAGGTTGTTATTGGGGTTGGCGATCCAGAAAGTGGAAGTTGCGCTGTAAAAGGGAAAGAGATGGAGAGGCAAAAGGAAGCAAGGGAGGGGAGGAATGGGAAAAGAGAGAAAAAAAAAATCAGGTTATTGTATTTCACACAAACATAAAAAGCCTGAGCAGTAATGTAACGGTGAATAAAAAGCAGAGTAAACTTTATGGCTCGACAAGACTTGAACTTCAAAGTTCATTTGCTGACGTGACAAAAATAGTTTTGGTGCAGAATGGGTAGGATTTTTTAGAATGACGTGATGACCTCTGACCTGCTCATGCTGACCACCCAGCTGTTCTGCTATTTACTCCAAACAAACCAGAAACATAAGAAGCATCAGCTCCTGTGCAACAGAGGAGCCTGCAAAAGATCTACCAGAGCGCTTTGAACAAAATGACAGCTGTTATGAGCTGACTATAGGCTGAGGCACGACTGCATTATATCAGCTGGTGATAATGTGTCAAAACAGGCCTTTATTTACCTGAAAATCTCATTGATAAAAAACATCCTCCTTCCTTCATCTGATACCATTCTGCTAGATCCTCACATGGTTACGTTATCACCAAAAATACCTCGGTCAGCCGAAAAAGAGACAATGGGTAAACATCCCTCGTCTTTGCCTACTTTATTTCTCCCTCTCCAGATTCTCATAGACATGCCGCAATAACAAAGAGGGCTTCTGGTCTCCATTGCTGCTGCTCAGTTTATATCAAAATAGGAGTCAGCTGTACTGTAATCAAGGTCTCAACCAATCCCAATTAAGGTTCACCTCGCTCCAGGCCAATCAATGTATTTTCCATCAAAGAGGAACAAGAGAGAGAGAGGGTGCTGCAGGAGAGGGGTGGGGCAGATAGATACTGTGCTCTCTCTCAGGGCAGGAATGACAGGCTGACGGTGTGATGTATGGATGCTACGAATTGGATTGCTGCAGATAAAAAGCCTGCAGTCAGGCTAAATATGATAAATAAAACAATACAATACAGCAGTGGTCCGATACAGATGGTCATGTGAGCTGGAATAATTCAGTCGGCTTTGTGTACTTCCATGCGCTGCGGAATCATTTGCAGGGACGTCTGTGAAGTATTGCTGTCTTCATCTGCAGATGCCACAGTGTTTCTTTGCTGGAAGGGGAACCAAACTGCAGTTCTTGCACACAAACTAGGTGAACTAGTTTAGTTTCCATGTGGGACAAATATGTCAGCTCAGACTGTAATGATAAAGTTGACAGGACAGAACGCTGACAGAACATTGCAATTCTAATCTTTGACAATGTAGGAGAGCTTCATTAGGCCGCATGGGATCAAAGACAGGATTTTTTCCACTATTTGCTACATGAATTTACAGCTGAATCAACCTTCCTTACGTTGTTAAGGAGACGCAGAGGTACGCTTGTGAGCAGAGGTTCAAATAATGACAAACAGCATGCATGCTCAGCCGACTGGTAACACAAGATCAGAGTAAGAATGCATGATATATTCATGTAAATAAATGCACAGCTTGTGTCTGACTGATAAAACCACTGAGAGCAGTTGTCAAAACAAACTAGAATAACATAAAAATGCAAAGGAAATGTTGTTCATTTTACTTTTTGATAAGGTTTTTGCCAGGTAACCTAAAGGTTTTTGTTTTGCCGTTTCTGTTAGCTCGGTCTAACTATAGAAAGCCTACAGAGATGCTGAACGTGTTTACAAGTGAACATCCAGTCAGAGGAACAGGTTGTTTATTGTTGACTGGGATGTCTATCATTTTGTTGCGATGGCATATTTGGCGTTGTAGCTGTGACTCAACCGTGTTCCTTTGCACTTTTCCATGTAGGAAGACAGAGTTTTTTTATTTTTTATTTTATTTTATTTTATTTATTTATTTATTTTTTAATGATGATCTCTCAAATTCAAGTGACCATTTATTTATTCTCTCTTTTTTTTTTTTCCCCTATGTCATGCGTGTTTGTATTTTTTGTTGTGTGTGCTCAACCGTGTTCCTTTGCACTTTCCCATGTAGGAAGACAGAGTTTTTTTATTTTTTATTTTATTTTATTTTATTTATTTATTTATTTTTTAATGATGATCTCTCAAATTCAAGTGACCATTTATTTATTCTCTCTCTTTTTTTTTCCCCTATGTCATGCGTGTTTGTATTTTTTGTTGTGTATGCTCAACCGTGTTCCTTTGCACTTTTCCATGTAGGAAGACAGAGTTTTTTTATTTTTTATTTTATTTAATTATTATTTTTTTTTAATGATGATCTCTCAAATTCAAGTGACCATTTATTTATTCTCTTTTTTTTTTTTTTTTTTTCCCCTATGTCATGCGCGTTTGTATTTTTTGTTGTGTGTGCTCAACCGTGTTCCTTTGCACTTTTCCATGTAGGAAGACAGAGTTTTTTTATTTTTTATTTTATTTTATTTTATTTTATTTTTTTTAATGATGATCTCTCAAATTCAAGTGACCATTTATTTATTCTCTTTTTTTTTTTTTTTTCCCCTATGTCATGCGTGTTTGTATTTTTTGTTGTGTGTGCTGCCTTTGTTGCGGAACTAATTGCCCCATTGGGGACAAATAAAGATATATATTGATATTGATATTGATATTGAAAGCTCCAAACACAATCAGTGCACCCATAACAGTGCATGATGCTGTAACAAACCCCCGTACCAAACAGTTTGGCTCGCGCAGACACACACACACACACACACACACACACACACACACACACACACACTGGTTTCCAGACAAAGGCTGCAGCCTCAAACAACAGGCCAGTATTTTGACTGCTGGCTGTCAGAGAGTGAGAGCGGAGGCTGAGGGCTGCGTGCAGTGTCCCTGTCTGGTGAATGGGTGTGTGTGTGTGTGTGTGTGTGTGTGTGTGTGGAGAGCATAAGGGTGCAAAGCCAGCCACATACTTCCACAGCGTTTGAAGCTGAACCTTGTTAGCCGCCTTTCATCGGCATGTATAAATAAGCAGAGCCTCACACAGTAGACGCACAATGACACATTTTCCGTTTGGGTAAGAGCTGTCTGAAGTGAACTCAAAGGAAGCGTCCTGTAGTTTCAGTTGAGGAGGTTTTGTCTCAGGTTGCTCTTTTAGATTTCCCTCTGACTTTTCAGACTCTGTTCAGAGACCATGCATCTCACTTGGACTTCTTTTCTGTTTAATCGGTCAAAATTCTTGCTGGTTCCTCGCCGGCTGCATGCATGTCTGCCATATTTCAGCTATTTCCAGAACCCTGCGGAAGGAGGATGCCACATGTGTGTAGACATAGCAGGGAAATCATTTCTCGCAGGTGTGTGTATATGTGAATAAGCAGCTTAGGGTGATGAATATGAATTGAAATGGCAGAGATGCAATTTAGCCCCGCAGCAGCTCAGCACATGGCACCATTACTGTCTAAACCTTTCCTCGCTGCTCTTCTCTCCTCTTTTCTCCTCTCAGTCTTTTCTCTAATGTTTTGTTTCCCCTCTTACTCTTGCCTCGCCCCTCCCTCCCTCTGCTGCGTGAGCTGCAAGTTAATGCTCCATCACCGCTCAGATAAGGAAATTAAACTAGCCTCAATAATCTAGGCATCATACCACAAACCCACACACACACACACACACACGCACACACACACACACACACACACACTGCAATCTACTCTGCAGTTTGCAGAATTTAAAAATGATATTCAAACTCCAGATGTCGGGGTGAATAGCTTTAGCTGAAAAGCAATTTGCTGCTCGGCGGAATCAGGTATGTTGATGTGCTACAGCAGGTTTGCTGGTCCTTGTAAAAGAACATCTTTGCGTGTGTGTATGTGTGTGTGTGTGTGTGTGTGTGTGTGTGTGTGTGCATCTGTGTGTGCATGTATATGCAAAAACTAACATCTTTACCACAGGCATTAATGCTTAAAAACACAACCAACTGCCACGTTTTTGCTCTTTCCTCTGAGAGCAGCCTTGGATGGAATTCATTTTGGCAAATTCATGCAAATATTCAAGGACACACACACACACACACACACACAAACGCACACACATATGCAATGTCAGTGAGTGAAGCATTCAGGCCTAGAGTCCATTCATCTGGGTTTGTTTAAATGACAGTTCATCTCATATCCTCTCCACGCAGCGAGCATGTCTCCTTTACTTGGCAAATACAACTAAAATGTACTGTTCTCATCTCCATGTTTTAAATTGATATTCAGCACGTTCACAAACCAACGGTGACAGAGACAGGAGGAGAGACAGGACGAGGCATGAGGGACTGGGAAGCTGACTGGAGATTAATTATAATAAATCTTACATTGACATGGGTAACATTGTTAGTGTAATCATGTTTGATTAAATGGGAAGTGTTGAAAGGCAGTAGTTAATACACTGGGGTTGGGATATCATTACAGAATACAATGATTAGATGAATGTGACAAAAAAGCTCATTAGGAAGATGGTACATAGTGTATTACCTTATTATTCTAATTAGATAAATCAGAGACAAAAGGACGCAAAGACGGAGAGAAGAGGGGAGGAGAGGAGACGAGGGGAGAAGAGAGGGAAAGGAGAGGAGAGGAGAGGAAAGAAGAGGAAAGGAGAGGAGAGGAAAGGAAAGGAATAGAGAGGAGAGGAGAGGAAACAAGAGAGGAGAGAGGAGAGGAGAGGAAAGGAAATGAGGAAAAAAGTGGAAAGGAGAGGAAAAGGGAGAGGAGAGGAGAGGAGAGGAGAGGAGAGGAGAGGAGAGGAAAGAAGAGGAGAGGAGAGGAAAGGAAAGGAAAGGAAAGGAAAGGAAAGGAAAGGAAAGGAAAGGAAAGGAAAGGAAAGGAGGAAAAAAGTGGAAAGGAAAGGAAAGGAAAGGAAAGGAAAGGGAGAGGAGAGGAAAGAGGAGAGGAAAGGAAAGGAGGAAAAAAGTGGAAAGGAGAGGAAAAGGGAGAGGAGAGGACTCGAACAAAGTAAGATAAAAGCAGCTATAACAAAACTCAAAAATGTTTACAATCCTCATGTTGGAGAGCAGTTGGAAGACTCCGTATCAGTGGAAGCCAGTGTCAGCATGCATGTGTAACCTTGCCCGGTGCCCTCATGCTCTGCTGGGGCCATCAATGGTTCTAAGTCTGTGTGTGTGTGTGTGTGTGTGTGTGTGTGTGTGTGTTTGAGAGAGGAAAGCTGTTTCCCTGACAGCTCTCATATCAGCTGTACTTGCTTTAGTAACACTGTGATTGAAAGAGGTTGTGTGAAACTTTCCGCAGGAACTTATTTGGCCTCCAGTTCCAGAGGATAACGACCAACAAGGCAGTCCTCTACAACACACACATACACACACACATGTGCAAAAGCAGCGTAGTTTACAGTGCACCCATGGCACACACACTGACACGTGAACACTACCTGTTCACTCCACTGTTAGCTGACATGACAGCTCCACAGTCTAACACCTGGGTCTATAGTAATACACAGTGATCCTGTGGCCACAAACAAAGTGTCAAAACAGCTGGCTCACAAAAGAAACAAGTGGCTGGCACTAAGAATGAATCAATCAGTGAAAGGCATTTCTAAGGAAAGCTAGTAGTCGACAGCTCCTCTAATAATGGCACTAGCTCCACGACTGCTGCTCCAACGTCCCCACACCCCCAGATATGGTCAAATGGACAATAACAGCATCTGTGACAGCAGGGAATTTTTCTAAAAAGATGGAAAAGGAGGACTACAATGTTGGGAGGAAAAATGTGCTGAAGTGTAAAAATAAAATGTACGTTACTTGTATTGAACACATTTTTTTTAGTGCAATTTTGCATGCTTTTTTTTTTTCTTTCTTACAGCGCATTATGTTCTGCATCCTGATTGGCTAAGGAACTGTAGACCATTGTCAATCAATCTCCTCCGTGCCGTGTCTCCAGTACAGTACAGAATGCGTTCATTCTATAATACTGGACTTATTTTTCTACGAGGGTTTGAACTTTGAGAGTTTAAACAAGAGAGAAAAGTGAGAAAATGTTAATGCCTGTCTGAGAAAAGTGTATAAAGTGTGTAGTGAGGGGTTTTACAGCCTTAAAACATCTAGAATAATTGTAAAAAATAAAGCTGACTACTTCGCGGATTTTGCCTATTGCGGGTTATTTTTACGTGATAAACGAGGGACCACTGTAATAAAATTAAACCACATATTTATTGTTAACAGCTGTGGGCTTTTTAACTTGAGTGCTGTCTGTTATTTAAGCTGGGCTAGCTAGCTAACAGTCCATTGAAACTTCTGTCACCATTAGCAGTGCTTCATGGTTGGGCTTAAAAACACGTCACGTTGTTAACTAGCCAGTCCAGCTGCAGAAAAACAATCCTGCTTCACTGAACTTCCTTTTTACCCCCAGAAGGTGTTTGACACAAGCTGCTGGACACAGCACAACAATATCTTTGACAGTTGACATAATATTGTATATTAACATATTTCATGATAAAGCAGATTTTTATTATTATTATTATTATTATTATTATTATTTTAAAAAAATATGAAAAGCTAGCAGATCCCACACTTTCAATAGGAGGACAAAACCCTTCATCACAGCATTCTGATGAAGGCTTTTTGAAACATTTTTCTATTGTCATATGAGCCAAATAAACAGGTGAAATGTGAGTATTTTGTCCCCCTTGAGTTAAGTAAGCTGGAGTACACTGGCAGCAAGAGGCTATGGCATGTGACCTACCGCTGGTTTGCCAAAATATACGCAGCATTTATTTATTGCAGAGGCCCTGGCATGTTACATTTTACTGCTATGCTAAATGTTTCTAAATGTGCCTATGTCTTCATTGTTTATGTAATTCTTTCTAAATTCTTGCCATAATCAAAGTGGTTTGGTCAGATCTTACAAACCTGGGTCTTGCATTGGAAGGCTAGAAATGCACTTCAACTAATGTGCTGTCTTGGACAGAAGCACATTGTTTAGTATATGCATATTCAGAAAATATAGAAAATATAGACATTTGCATCAAATGCATGCTCTTTTAACTTGTGTTTGAGTTTTAACTGATGATCACTGCACACTGATAGGCAATTTGTGCACAGCACTTGCCCCCGGGCTATCTGTTGTGTGAACTGTGAAAGTTTTATATTGTTATCTATAAAGCCAGTTTGGGTCTGCTTCTTAATTATTTGCACTCTTATGTATCTAGAGAAAACTTGGTGGAAACTGCCGTTTACTGTCTCAGCATTTGCTCTTGTTATCTATCCCTGAGGTCAGAACAGAATTAGTAAGAAGTGCTTTAATGTTCTCTGCTCACTCTTCACTGAACTATTTGCAAAAATCATTTAAAGCAGTTTCTCTTAGTGAGTTTGAACTGATAATGACTTAAAAAGCTACACTCGTCTGGTGAGCTTAAACTGATAAATTAAGGATCTTGAGGCCAACTCATTGCTTCATTTAGTCAAAATTTAAATAGGCTGCTGGTCGCATATTGGACTACTACTTTTTTGAGCACTTGCATATAAAATATGACATTTTTCTCTCTTCTCATTTTTCTCTCTTTTATGTGACTAATTAATTTCTAACATCAAGCATTATTGTACATTATTGGTCGACAAGTTCAAAGTTGGACTTGATGCTACTTTCTTTTAAAAACGTCATATTTGCAAAATCTTAACATTTGAGGAGCTAAGGACATTTTTTTTTTTTTGCTTGACTAGCATGCATTTCTCATTTTATTCAATGGACGTTTGAAAGACTTTGATAACCTAAAGGGTCAGTATTCTCCGATCCTTCTACTGACATTATAACATAACAATCATGGTAACAGGAGTGAGGTTTTTGGAGTCTCGCATTACAACAGCCTTCTGCAGAATATGCAGTTTGTGTCCACATATTTTACCTGCAGTCCTGGCGCGGGTTGGCCACATATCCCGGGTAGGCTCCATCGGTGATGTCCCGGCACATCTTGCTATCCCTGTCTGAAGGTAGCAAGGTCCCGGCTCGCACCATCAGACCCAGGCAGTGGTCGAAGGTGTTCCTCTCCTCTGGACCGTCCTCTGTGAAGAAACAGTGGCCCAGTGTGTCGTAGCCCACCACATCCTTTACCTGAAGGCCAAAAGAGACAGTGATATTTGCAATTTTACCAACCACTTTTAAACCTAGAGGCAGCACGAGCTTGCACTCACAAATGTAGGGAAAAAAAAAAAATCTCAAACTGAGGTATTTTAATACAAGGTTTCCGTTTTTACCTGCAACTGAGGAATAAAGTGATGTGCCAAGGTAAAAAAGTAGAACCTCTAACTTCTGCACTGATTACCATTTTGCACTGCCACTTAAGGACATGTCACTCCACTGGAAAGGAAACTATTACAGAGAGAAAGAGGAGAATAGTAGAGGGAGGAGCGCATTAAGACAACTCGAGTGGCTTTTAGAGTTACAGACATCCAGCGCAACAGAATCAGACAGGTATGCAGCCGCACAGACAGAAAATCAGGCAGGCAGGAAAACATTCTGCAGAGTCTAGTCAGATTTAATGCTGAGCGTCGCTGAAAGCAGCTCGAAAATGGCAGAACTACAGAGTAGTACACATTTGAACTTTGAGAAGCCCTGCCCACTTATCCAGCTTTTTGTGGCAAAAATGATAAAGAGAGACAAGATAAGTAGGAGCAGAACAGTTTTCCAATCTTTTTCTGAAGCCCATTGTCCTCTTAATGTGGGATTACTTCAGGTCTTGCTGATACTTTGGTCTTCCACCAGCTCTGTCACTTTCCATCTGGGTGTTAATACATTCATATACCCAGAGATCCTCCTGCAGTGTGTGTGCATGAGTAAAAATCACAAGTTTATGCTCTTTTGTATATTTGATATATTGTTTTATTAACTGATCAAATACTGTCATGTTCAAGTTTAAGAAAGTAAACTGCAAGTACTAGATAGCGCACAAATCTCTGTCAATACTGAGCAATTCTCAAACTTTTGGTATTGCAAACCTGCTGCCAAAAAGATTTATGAGCGTTTATCATTTGTTGTCAGCATTTCATTTACCCGGAGGTCTTGAAAAAGGAATTTGAACACAACAACCCCCCAAAACCCTTTTTTCCCATTGTTAAAATAGCAGTGGACTTGGACATGCCCTAAATGCAGTTGTGCCACGCTCTTCAGACCGTGCATTTAGATTATTAAAATAGAACCCACAACTGGGTAGAAGCAGCAAGGGCTTTTGGTTCATGACGAGTCAGAGTATTTCTGTGTGGGTCTCCTTGCCAAGACTGTAGCATTCACTCATGTAACTGTATCTGCAGACGTTTCTTTATGTCGGTAAATGCCTGATGTATGGCTAACAGACAACAATTTCTGTTGTCACAGAACAAAAATATTTTAACTATGATGAAGCTGACTAGGATTAGCTGACATCATAACCATTAAGTGAATATGCTGATTTTCACCTTAACATGACTTTGAGCTGGCGTGGTAGATACTGCTGTCTCTCTGCTGCAGTTTTGGTTCAGCAGCAGGATCTCACAAGAGCTAATTAAAGTCTGACGATACTTGCAGTCTGAGCCACTGTGACACCTTGTGGCCATGCTTTGCACCTTGATGAAGACGATGTAGTTGAAACATGTTGGCTCTTGTCCTGTGCTGAATAAAGGATTTTCTTTTTTTTTTCTTTCTTTTTAAAATCAGAGTGCCATGAATTATTGGATATTTTCATAGGTGGGCTTCATTCACAAAATACTTTAGCAGTTCTTTCATTGTTTTACATTGTTTGCCCTAACCCTGGAGGAGCACCTGATTTCATTGTCTTCCACTGCCATCATCTACACTCGGTGCAGACTTGGTTACTGGTTAGTAGCTTATTTCAAATCACCAGTGAAAGTATCCTCCATTGCCATTGTTTGTTTTGTCGCAATGGAATAGTCAATAAAGTTATTCACTTAGTTCCCCAAAGATGACCGCCAGCTGGCCCATAAACAACTGTAGAATCCCCTACACCAGTGGTTCTAAACCTTTTTAGTGTCACAGACACAAATTGACAGACATCAGGTCACGGACCTGTACTAGTGATTTGTAGGGATCCCCATCTGGTAATATTTAGTTATTTCACAACTTTCTATACTGTAGATTTGGCAGATTCCCAGTGAAGCGTGTGAAACCTGTGAACAAAACTGAAATTCTTAAATATTATCTCAATGTGTTAAAAAACTAAAATATCCCCCATTTTTCTGGGGACCACCTGAAACCCCACCTGAAGGACCCCAGGTTGAGAACCACTGACCTACACAATGCCAATTGTACCCTTGGATTTTATCACAAGTGAAAAAGTGACACATAACCCAACCCTCCAGTGGCCTTTTGCTTTTAAGGTGAAGCACAGCCAGTGTCACAGTAACATTATCATTGGTTGAGCTGCATTTGTGCTGAACTTGTGCCTCCAGTTGGAAACGACGATTATGAATACGATTATTGTTAATGTTCTTGCTGATGGGACAAGTTGTGTTTGCAATCATGTCTGTGCACACACATCTGTGTTCACACAACTCACCAGCAGACCGTTGGAGCCGTGGATGGTGAGACAGCGGGAGAAAGAGTGGTGGATGGACAGGTTGCTGACAAAGGAAGGGGGATTGTAGCCTCCCCTCTCGTCCACGTCTCCGTTCATATGGAAGTGGACCGGGTAGTGGCCCATCGACTGCTGGCCCATGTGCTTCAGCTCCACCCCGGATATATGGACTGCCCTGAAGCCCCGCTCCACCTGACAAGAACACGAAATGACAACGAAACTTTGATGATCCAAGTTGGAAAATTGGGTCACTGGAGGAGCCAAAAAACATAAAAAACAAAATGGTGGTAGAGCAAAAATATGGATTATACACAGGGGCGGATCTAGACAAATATTCATGGGGTGGCAAGAGGGTGGCATGGAGATTTTAAGGGGTGGCAGAAATATATATGCTAATTTAATACCAAACGATCCCATATATCAATATTTGCTTGGAAAACCCCCAAATGAGGATATTTTAACTCAAAAACATTCCATTATTGTGGTACACGAGTAAAGCATTGAATAGAAAACCAAAAGGTGGCATTAGAAATATATATTTTGATTTATTTATTTATTCATTTATCAACCCCTTAAATAGTAGGAGTGTCATCTTTTGCTGAATTTACTTGCACTCGGACATTTGAGTCTCATAACAGAGAGTTTCCGAACAGCCACAGTCCATAAATAAATAAACTGTCTGAAATTGGGGTGGCAACTAGGGTGGCAAGGCATTTTTCTAGGGGGGCAGCTGCCACCCCCCTGCCGAACCCTAACCCTAACCCTAACCCCTAGAACCGCCTATGATTATACATAGTAACAGAGCAAATGAGGCTTTCGAAATGTAATGAAACCAAGAGCAATTTGAATACTAGACTTCACTGAGTAAAAGTATTACAATAAAGGGAGGGGAGGTGGGATGAAGGGAGGAAGCAGAGAGGGAAGGAAAATAGGGCACAAGGAAGAAAGCAGGCAGGGAAGAAAGGGAGGATTAAAGATGGATGGAAAAGCAGGAGAGAGAAGGATGGAGGGAAGGAGTGAAACGGGAAAAAGATGCAGGGAGGGGAAAAGGATGAATAGAAAGAGGTAAGGAACAATGAAATAATAGAGGGTGAGCGAATGGGGAAAAGAGAAGGAGGAATGGAAGGCGAGAGTGAGAACAGGGAATAAGTATGGAGGGAGGGAGGATAGGAAGAGCCCCTGAGTCAGTCAGCGTGATAGAGCAGTCAATCTACAGAGTAAAGACCAAGGGCAGATGGAGGAAGAATTAAATTCATCGCTGAGTAAGAGACATTAGAGAGCAGTGGGACTCACTGATGAACACTAGGCTTTGTTCCCAGATACCAAAGGCACTGATGCACCACGTCACGGGAAAACCTTCTAACTTCAATTTGGGTTATTTTCATTTTTTAACTTCAGCTGAAGGACGACACGCTCCTCGATGAATTGAAAAAAAATTCGACACCGCACACTCATGAAACTCGTTCAGAACCCCGCTGGATGAATTCAGAAATGCGTGGCGGTCAAGTTAAAAATTAGGCTGCTTTCCTTGGCTCCTGACAAGTTAAGAGTTTTTGGAAATACAAGGTTTCCACATGGCAGCAGCAGCAGCATATCCATCAAGGGTGTGTGTGTGCTCCAGGGCGTTCAGTTTGAAGGGCTTATCTGAATTCTCGCTGGGTTTTTCTGTGTGTGTGTGTGTGTGTGTGTGCGTGTGTGTGTATGGCTCATGAGTGCCGTATACACCCATGCATGGGAAATTTGTGACATCTCCGACAGCTGCCGGTCAGGAGTTGTGATGGAAATTTATAACAGGATATGATGCATCCCCCTGGGGAGAGAGGAGAAGAGCCCAGCAGAAATACATCCACAGCCTCTCTCTCTCTCTCTCTCTGCTTTTCTTCTCTCTTCTTCTGCCACTCCATGCCTCTCTCTGCACTGTTTCTTTCTTTTGTCCTTCTCTTGATAGTCTGACTTATTCCAGTGATCGTCAGCAGAACGTCTAAAGGGAAAGACACCAGGGGCCAGACACATAACACTCTGTATAGTTCAAGACTTAACATCTGTGTATGCAGAAAGTTGGAAACACACGCACAACATCTTTTGTCCACGCTGACGTGGTATCCACGCTTGGTTCTGCTCTCAATCATTGTGAGACTGTGCACGTGTACAACACTAATGCCCACTAACCAGCACTGACAACACACTCCAGCTTAACCTGGCTTGGACATTAACACCAATTAGCGTGGACCAGACAACCAGATTCATACAGAGCTTAATGTTTTATTGACTATATCCTGCACCAAAGCCATCGTTGTATCGTAACATACAGCTGTTATGCAGAATATGTGCTGTGAGCCATACTAGCCTATTGATTAATAACACGAGTAAGTCTGATGTATATTATTCCAACATTACTGTAAAATTTGACAGACAACATGTAAACCTATTTATACAGTACAATAAAACTCATGCATGAAAAAGGATAAGCACACATCTGCAAATGTCATCATCACATGAAACTATCTATGGAGAAAACTGGCTGAAAAATCTATAGGGGGTAAAGATGTTTTCTATAACATGGCACAATCAATAAGCGCTTATTCATCACACATGCTGTACACTGGGAGCGTACGCATATGACATCACGGAGCGGTCCGGGTGATTCTGTAAGAGGATTTGTTCAACTGCAGATCATCAGCTGGGTATTCACTTACTTGGAACTGGTTCCAGAATGTAATCGGGTAACCGAGCGCAGCCCATACGCTGCCATGGTGTGTTGAAAAGATCAAAGCTCATAATAAAATGTTGCCCAAAGTTCCTCTTTGATGTCATCATCATCTTTGCCATTGCATACTTCTGGGGATGCATGGTGTAAACTGAGTGGAGATACACATGTAGGAATTTGCGTGGACAATCATGCCTGAGGAGACGTTTGCTTAACATATGCTTGACGGAATGATTCACCCATTTAGAGGACTCTGTTATTATTTCTCTAGCTTTTCTGCAGGACAGTAGGGGTGTGATCTTTCTCTCATCATTACTGAGTGCCATTGCCATTGAGGCAGACTTCCCTAATGCTGTTGACAGCTGATATTCTGTAGTGATACTCAGTGTTTTTTAGATTTGACTATCTGTGCTCAAAGATTACCAAAAATTACAAGTATTTAGGACTTTCTTGAGAACTTTATTCCGCACAGGGTAGACAATCCACAGAAGTAACAGCGAGACAGCTAAAACTCCATTAAAAGCCAGGATACTACTACAACTGATAATATGTTCAACCATGTATGTGTGGGATCTGATCAGAATGTCTTAGAGAAATCAATCCAGGATGAGGGTTTCCCTTTGACAACCAGGGCTCTAGTTTCGCAGACCAGGCGAGGCAGGGGGCGTAGCGCAGATGCGCTTCGCCAACTGGGTGTGGCCAGGCGGATTTTCCAAGTTTGGCACGCCGTTCTCGGTGGCGCAAGTACTCCGCCGTTCCTCCTACCGGCGGAGGGGAGGAGAGAAGGCGTGGAGTGGGTTTGACACAGCCGATTCACATTTAACCAATCAAATGAGCCCCTGTCCTCGCCTTTAAAATGCGCTGCGTGAAGGCGTAATGAACATTTACACAGCTGACATGGAGGTCTATTGCCGCAGGCGGAGCAGAGCTTAGGAGACAGGCGCGGAGCGGAGACCGGCGAGCAGTGCGGACACGTCACCAAAACCTCACAGGCAGGCTTCCGGAATGTCAGGCACATGAACAATGCAATAAATACCGAAAAAAACACTATTCAATGCTACGATCACAATCAGCACATACATATATCTCCATATCAACTGTCCCGTCACAGCTGATGTCAGATCAAAGGAGATTGGCACCGTTTGTGCTGATCGTGAGGTTTTGGTGATGTGCGCCAGGCAGCCAAACTTCCACTGCGCCGGCTCCGCTCCGCCTTGGTTTCAGATGGCGAGCTTTTGGCGCACCTCAGCGAAGCCTTTTGGCACGAAACTGTCAGTACGCCAAGCCGAATCTGTCGGCACCTCCCCCCGCTGCGCCGCCACTCCCATCTCGGCGAACCTCCGCCTGCGAAACTTGGAAACTGTCCGCCTCAGCCATTTCGCCGGTCGAAACTAGCTCTGCGCGGGGTTCGCCTCACTGCGCCACCCCGCGCTGCGCCGGGAAACTAGAGCCCCCAGAGTACAAAATAAAACAATTACACAATAAATGTACAGTTAATCAAACTCCATTAAATCAGAGGTGGAAAGCACTGCCTGGCTGACATCTGAATCTTGATTAGGCCAAAACCGGCCCCTATCTAGCAGCAACAAGCATCTAGATGAAGGCAGTGGCTGATACTGTGTTTTTGAATGCTTTGCCCTCCTCCAGTTTTAAACTGGAAGGGGGCAAGTGCATGGACTTGGACTCGGACTTGGACTTGGACTTGGACTTATGCCACAAGAACATATTTGTGGCCTTAATGTTGCTGTTCTTTCCTATCATTGGTCTGTAGAAATGAAAGTCTCGCTCACCATTTTGATCTGATTCCACCCTGTTTCCATTTAATGCCATCTGACTATTCAAATTATTTCAACAATGCTTCATTAAGATGTAGTCTTTCAAAGTGTAATGCAACAGGAGGAGGAATGTACTGAGGATCAGGATCATGGCTCTGCTCCAGTTTTTTTTTTGACATATGCCTTGATATTTTTTTCAGTAAACAGCTGTCCATTCCCAAAGCGGCGCCCAACACAACTCTGACCGACTAGTGGGATCACCAGGACGCCGTCACCAGCTCAGAACAGTCATTTGAAAATCAGCGTAATGATTTCAGTTCATCTTGGCAATTGGGCTCCTTGCGCCACAACACACATTCTGTCCCACATCTGCCTTCGTTTAGCTGCAGAAGATTTCAACTCAGAGCAAATTAAAAACATGATAACAACTTAGGAGAAAAACACATCCACTGGAACTGTTTGAGCCAAATTTATTTGAGGAGAACTGGGACACGACAACAGTCTTCTTGTTGGAGCATTAGCATTAATTAAATCATTTGGTGTTTGCTGTATGTTGTTCCAACCCCTAACTGTTGTACTGTAATTGGGTCCAGTCCTCTTCTCTGGTCCCATTATGCACTCTTATTGGAGAGGGAAACCGCGATTATTAAAGGGAAGTTGTGTACAGCGCAAAGGGACAAACACCAATGGACATTAAATATACTGTACATCCTGTTATTCTACATTTACAGATTCAACAGCAAAGGGAATGCCAAGGCGTCTTCTCTCCAAATAAACACTGAGGGGGCAGCCAAACAGAAGCTGATCAAACAAATAAATGTCATGTCACGGCATTGTGAAAGGAGGATGGGCATATAGATGGGATCATATCCCACAATCCCACACAATTAATGGACGCTTGTGTGTATTATAGTCTAAAAGAGTCTGGATGGTTGCAGTTTTTCTCTTCTGTTCTGTTTTCCAGTTCCCTCCATTGGCAACGTATTATCCTCACAAAGAAGGCACTGGCTAAATCTGTTTTTCTCACACAAAGTGTCCGTCTGCAAAAAGTGAACCACTAGTCTATCGATACAAAATTGAGTATTTACCAGAACACATGGTACTTCCTGTAGTTGGGAAGAGTCTTTGTCGGTTCGTGTTCATACCTCAAACAAATTACAGAATTCATTTCTACCTGTGCCGAGTCCCTCTTCTCAACAGGGTCTCAGTGTGGCTGTTATAGTCCACATACAAGTGCGATTGCTGGTTTCACATCTGCCCAAACCAACAGCACCAAGGGGATACACGCACCAGAGCTCAATTCAGCTGGACTGAACAAAGCAGGTGTGAAAGGGTTAGGGTTAGGGTTAGGGTTAGGGTTAGGTTAGGGTTAGGGTTAGTCCAAACACAGTGTGGCAAAACATTTTTATAGTTTTGATTTTATGTAATTGTTCTAGCTATGTATATAGTAAGTAAGTATATAGTATATAGTAAAACTGAAACAACACTATACCTTCAAATGCCCCCCGAAAGTGTCAAAGTCAAAGAACTTGCAGGCCTCGTTGCCGTAGCAGTTTGGCTCCATCTCACCGCGAAGCAGGATGTTGCGACTCAGCAGGCCCACCTCAGCTCGCACATCCACCCCGTCCACCTCCTCGCCCATATGGATGAACTCTGCTAAACCTGCACACGCACACACACAAACACAAATTAGCATGAACACTGAATACAACCCAACACTACCTGGCCTCTGCGTCCTAGTGCCTCGCCTCAAGGGCTCATAATCCAAACATTACAGCAGTCACAGTATAGAGACATCTGCTGGAAACTGTCGCCCGGATCTACAGACATCTGCTGACAGCGCTGTCTGGAGGTCCAGCATTTCCTCCTAATAGACCATTCTGCATACAAAAATTGCTGTGCATTTTTTTTGGAAGCAGATGCCTCCTTCTCTCCAGAGACTGAGAGCGAGAAAAGTGGAGTTTGTGATGATGGATGTTCCTCCAGAGAACAAACATGAGTTCTCCCTCTCTGTCTGTGAGTGTGTGGCTGTGCAGATGGTTGAGATAATAGCGATGGTGGACACTATGGTGGAGCTGAGTCAGAATTCGCAACTCTGCTTTTTTTATTTTTAAGGAGTATGGGCAAGCATTGCATATAATTATGGTGAAAAGACAGACAGAGGCATACATGCATACGAGCTGCAGCCCCACTTCATGGAGTTGCTGATGTACTTGTTCTGTCAGGTGGTTGTAAATATCCTTGTTTTTATCTGCATTTGCGTTGTTTCTGTTGTGCAAAGCAGTTTGTGGCAATCTGATTCAGTACCAAGCTTTCTATACATTCACTTTGACTTAGGAGAGAGGGAGAGGGAGAGGGAGAGAGGGAGAGAGAGAGAGAAAGAGAGAGAGACAGAGGGCTACAAAAATAGAGAGAAAATTGTCAGGGCTTGGGTTCACCACCCACGTACACTTTTCTTCTAAAGACAGAAAACAAAACTTTTTTTTCCCACCTCACTGTTGCTGACTCATAGACCCACATCCACAGACAGACACACACACACACACACACTGGACATTTGCTGCTGATTTGTTTGAAACCGACTGCATATTTTGCCTACTGTAGTTCTTTGCAGGTAATGTGAGGCCCTATGCCTTACATTACCAATTTGCACCATGTCAGCTGGTTAAAAAAATAATACCGGGGCTGAAAAGAAGCAAAGAGGACCTAATTAAAGAAAGGTGGATGAAGAAGAAGCAGCAAAGGCAGCAAAATAATGTGACAATTGGAAGAATGGCCTCAGTGATAACGACTCGGTTCCATGGATCCTCGACTCCTACGCATCTTCATTCTGTTCAAATGGACTGATTAGGGAAACAAATTGATGCCAGGCTAAAAATATAAATATATTTTAAAAAAGAAAGAAAGAAAAAAAAGATTTTTTTTTTTAAAAATGCTCAAGTGTGAAATCTTAAAGACAGAAGATCACTCCCCCATATGCCTAATCTCCTTCCTATCCTCCTCCTACCACCAGAGGAGATATGAGTACAAATGAAGACTGAAGTTCAAAAATAAGATATTAAACATTTGACAAAAACCAAACTTGCAAAATGAATGATAGTCAAGGTGTTCTTTACAGCATAAGTAGTGACCTACGAATAACTATCACTGACCAAAAAGACATTTCTACGTAGAGGATTCCCCATTTTTAAGAGATATACACTCCTGATCAAAATCTTAAGACCAGTTGAGAAATTGCAAGAATTTACATTTTGCACTGTTGGATCTTAAAAAAGGTTCTAAGTAGAGCTTCAAAATGCAAAAAGAAGAAATGGGAGTGAGACAAAAAAAAAAATTGAGTAAGCAATTTATTGCAAACAACCATTAAACTGAAATAGGCTGTTCATCAGCTGATCAAAAGTTTAAGACCACTGCCTTTAAAAGCCCAAATCTTCGCAAAATGTGGATTCAGTGTCATTTTCTGTCAGGTATCCACACTGTCATGACCTCCTGATGGTAAAAGGGCCAGGCTGATTAATTTTGCAATTCAACATCATACTCCTCTGCAAAATTTGGTAAAAGTCTTGCATAAATTCAGTTTGGGAGTAGTTTGTGAATTAGTCTTCCTCTATCTGCTAGCCTCGTACCCAGGTCAGGGTTACGGTGCCAACCTCCACCAGCTCCTCCTTGCAGGTGCTCCCAGGCCAGCTGGGAAATGCACTCCCTTCCAGTGCTTGCTCCAAGGCATGCTGGGAGATTTAGTCTGGCTTTTCCTCCGGGGCCTGCTGGGAGATATAATTCCTGCAGCTTGTCCTAAGTCTCCCTGGAGACTGACAGGACCTGAAAAGTTCTTCTTCTTCTCACCTCTTCTTTATAAAAAGACACCAGCAGCATATGCCTGTATTTATTCCAATTCTAATGTGTTGTAGGGATTCCAACCAGCAAGTTATTATTATGAGCACTTTATTGATCCTTCACAGGAAATTACAATACATTGTTGCAGCAGCACACATTCATAAGTAAATAAGTTAGTAATCTAATCAACTAAAAATTCAACATTTGTATTGTCTGAGCTGCTCTTTGGATGTTTCACGAATGTTTGATTGTCTAAGGAAGGACCATCACTTTAAATCTGTTCACAGTGCAGCCCCACTGCAAATGTCACCTCCTGCCCTGATTTTCACACCCACACACAGCTGGTGAACTACACATAAAGTTCTCTTCAACGCAGCCAGTGCCATTGATGGGCTTATGATTACAAATGCATGCTGTGTAGCTGAGCTTTGTTCAAATCCACAGATCTTAATTTTAAATTCTGGTGGAGATCCAAAGATTTCCAAAGATACCAAATACATGCTGCAGAATTACAGGGAAATGACCGAGTTAGACCGAGGTTACGTTGAATGGATGAATGAATAGATTTCCATGAAACTTTGTGGAAAGGTTGGTCCTGTAATAACTGATTTCATTTTTCACACTGATCGGCCAAACAGAGGTGTGGCCACAGCTATGATTATTTTTTGGTGAATATCCAACATATAGACATGTGGAACTGGAATATCTTCACAATTGAATGCTCTACTGAACGCCTTCTAGTTTCTGTTTGATGTAATTCTAAGAAAAATGACACTGAATCCACATTTTTGTGAAGATTTGGGCTTTTAAAGGCTGTGGTCTTAAACTTTTGCTCAGCTGATGAACAGCCTATTTCAGTTTAATGTTTTTTTGCAATAAATTGCTTACTCATTTTTTTTTTTTTTTTTGTCTCACTCCCATTTCTTCTTTTTGAAGCTCTACTTAGAACCTTCTTAAGATCCAACAGTGCAAAATGTAAATTCTTGCAATTTTTCAACTGGTCTTAAAATTTTGATCAGGAGTATATATATATACACTGTGCTGAGATCTTTGAGGCCTGAATGGATGTGATGGCGCTGATTTGCTTGGGAGGATCAGGTACCTTGGTTGATGCAGGTTGCTGGACGACAGGGGAACCTGGTACTGAGGGATCTGGACACCAGGAGCAGCCTGATGCCAGGTGCCCCATTTAGTGGGGGCAGCTGTAGTTGATAAAGTCTGATGACAGAGGATGCTGGCATCCCAGTGCAAGGTGCAGTTGGAGATGTAGGCTGTTGAATCTGGCTGATGGTGCCCTGGTTAATAGCGGCTGTTGCAGATGATGGATCTAGATGGAAAGGGGTCCTGGTATCCCAGCATCCCAGATGAAGCCATGTGCACCTGGAAGTGCAGGCTGTATGAATATGGGGGGATGGGGGCGCTGACATCCCAGTGCCAAGTGCCCCAGCTGATGTAGGCTGTGGTGGCTGGTAGGGCTGGGTGATGGAGGGTGCTGGCATCCTAGTGCCAGGAGTTCAAGCTGATCAAGGCTGCTGTAACTGATGAAGCTGGATGGTGGGGGGTGATGATTTTATTTATTTATTTATCTATTTTTGTAATCTGATAATATTGGGAGGAACTTGCTGACATGTGTTGTCCAGGTGAACTGGGATGGGCTTCGTGGTCAGAATTGTGTACTGTGCCTTTAACAGGGCTGATGACACCACTATGTGTTCAGCGTGTGTGATGACGATGCCTAGAAGAGAGTATGTTGTTACGGTTGGAGAATGAGTACAATGGGAAGAAAGGATGGTATTGAAAAGTTTGCTTTGTTATTTGAGGAAATGGGGATTTTCTTATCATTTAAATTTTGTAGAGTCTACAGTTGACAGATGGCCTTTCTGGAAAGTGGTGACTGAAGCTGTGACCCAGTGGCGCTTGAAGTACAGTCCGGTGTAACTGGGCTGGTCCTCAGGGGAGATGAGTTGCAGAACGATGACGGTGATCGTGTCCATTGCTTCTTATCACATTGTCCTCTCTTCATTTCAGAAGGCGTAGGTTGGATGACATGGATGGTTCATTGGATGAATAATAATGGGCCATGAGGCAAGGTTTTCAACTTCTGAAACAATGTGCACTGTTGGAAACTTAGGATGTTGCCTAACTTGTCTCTACCTTTCCATTCATTCCACTATGATGTGAAAATATACTTTCAGAGTTCTTCACACCAGTATTCCAGCACTGTAATAAAGTCGTCCACATTAGTTTTCCGACAAGCTGCACTGTTGTGTTTTGATGACTTGAAATTGCGTAGAGCGAAACAGAAGCCACCGAAGCATTATATGAGTGTTTCAACCAAGAAGACAAATTTTATTTGTAAAATGTAGAGAAACTGTAGTAAATGGATCAAACTTTCAAAATCATTTATAGTCCTTTAAGCCTGTTCTGAAGGCAGACACAGCTCCAGTCTGGGCTTAACTTTATAATGTCACCTCCTCTCAGTTTCTGCAGCAGTCTCAGGGATGGCCAACTTAGCAAACATAATGATAATTGAATAATGGTTGGGAAATGTAAAAGCCTGTCAACATGTAATAAAACATGCCTCTAAATGAGTCAAACATGGTTATGTATGACCTTTTCCAGATAGTGTTACTACATCATTATCTCGATCACTAATTATCACATTATAAGCAGCGTCACCTTTTTTCATTGTTATAATACTAGTCTGCAGATGCTATTACATTATCTGGCAATTTATTGAATCAGTAGATTTGCATCTACCCATTTGACCCATTTAGGGGCCATTTTATTATATTTTGACATCACATTATATTATCTGACAGTTATTACCTTATCTGTTGCTACAGCAACCCGTCAAACAGATAGTCATGTTAATGACAGAGGCAGACAGCGAGGCAGGCATGAAAACACACAGAGGACACTTGGGAGGGGAGGGGGACAGGAAAAGCACAATTTTGTTACACATCAATGCAAATAAATGTGTGCACCTATAAATGGGTGCGCGCAAACACACACACACACACATACATGCACACAATTTTCTTGCCTATCCTTCCAGGGCCAAGCCAATTTGCTCTCAGACACAATAATGTGCCATGCAGGCTGCTGGCTTATGACTTTCCTTTAAATCGAAATGAAGATGTGTGTGTGTGAGTGTGTGTGTATGTGTGTGTGTGTGTGAGAGAGCGAGAGAGATAGAGAGAAATAGAAAATTCCCACGCTGGGTGTGATAATTGCAAACTGGAACTTCTTAATGGCAATTAGCTGTCACATGGGGAGGCTGTGATTGTTGCTCTAACATACAATGAGCCTGCTGGTTTTGACAGTCTGATTACAATGTGAACTTTCTGCAACAACATTAGGCATCATCATCAAGCCCATTCTGGCTGAAATGCAGCTCTCCCAAAGCTGTGCTGAGGACGCGAGGGCGAGATGTGCTTTGCCTCGGATTCACAGGCACTGACCCTCAATCCCCTCAAGGTCACGGTTATATTTTGCAATTTTTTCTGATGAAAAATGTCAAGGTAGCAATACAATAACACAAAACCCTAGATGGCTGCTCCAGGCCGTCGATCCACTCAATAACATTTGCATTTCCACCCGCATTCATGATGGCATTTTGAAGAGGCAAAAGTTCAACATGTAAAACCCAAGCAGAAGTTATCTGTTAACTCAAAACAGATAAATAGCCACAGGCTCTCTCTCTCTCTCTCTCTCTCTCTCTCTCTCTCTCTCTCTCTCTCTCTCTCTCTCTCTCTCTCTCTCTCTCATAGTGATCTCCTAGTTCTCAGTTGCCAACAACAAAAACAACACACCCTCCTGTTTGCGCATAACCTCAGGGGCTGGGGGAAAGACATGATTATCGTTGCGTGTCCAAAAACTGTACTGCAAAGTGGCACGCAGGCAGGAATTAATGATGCGGATTACAGTCAGGAAAAGAGTGACAGCAGCGCTGAGGAGTAGCCGCCGGCTCCCAAAAATAGGATTTTCACTATGGATGGCATCCAGCGACGTCAAAACGAGAGCTGAGCAGAAATAGAGAGCGAGGTGAGAGGGAGAGGAGGCATGGAGGCATGCATGGTGTGTGTGGGGCGGCTCAAATGGACTGATCTTCTGATGCAGCCGGGCAGGAGAGAAATGCTGGCGGCTCCGGCAGAGATTCCAAAATAAATCCCGGGCTTGCGAATCCGCGGGTGAAGAATTGCAAACTTGACTTTTTGGTCAGTGAATAGGCGTCGGGAAGCGACAGCTACGAGAGGACACGTCATGTCACGTTACCGCTGACTTTTGCCACCGCAGGGACTCGGGTTTTTTTTCCAAAAGACAAAGACAAATGCCATTTGAATCACAAATGAGAACAGTGAGGGTTGACAAGGGTAACCTGAGGCATTCAGTCCCTCCTTTGTGTGTGTGTGTGTGTGTGTACATACAATGCTGTGCATGTGGTGAAAAAGGCAGAAATTAGTGAGCAGGTACGCATTTACTACAAACTAGGGTGATACATGTGTGCAAAGAAAGCGTGTACCTGTTCATACATGCGTGTGAGCAAGTATGTGTGTGTGTGTGTGTCACTCAATGTGAATGGGCCCAGTCAAGAACACACAGTCCTCCAGGATGCAGGCTGAGACTTTCCCTTGGCTCGGAGTCAGTGCAAACACCTTCCACCAACTCCAACACACTGCTCTGGGCTGTCTCAGCCTGGCCTCCATCGTGCTAGATGTTTATTAGCGTGTACACACACACACACACACACACACACACACACACACAGGATTCTCATCATGGCCTAAGCGCCAGTCTAATGGAAGAATTACTAAGCAATAACCACAATTTCAGTGTGAGATTGTAATCCTTTTAGGCAACTCTAAATTCAATAATGACAGAGATCCTTTCCAAATCACTGTATGTCTATTTAGAGAGAAAAATCTCTGCCAAAAAAACAAAGGAAAAAGCAAAAAAGAAAGATTGTCTCAAAAATGCCAGTATTTTGTTGGCAAAGGTCGCCATATAGCTAACAACTCTATGAATATGACATTTCAGATTAAGCTGCACCACAATCACATGTTCAGTATAGTGCTGGAAGTTTTCTGAGCAGTGCTGAAATTAAAAAAAAATAATAAATATAAAGCTCAGCATGACTTTGCAGCTTGGTGTATTTCTGAAATGTTGCATTCTTTCAGCACCGACGGGACCTTCAGGTGTTCTGATCATTTTCACTTGGCTGTTTCAGCATCCACGCTCAGACTAAAGGGTGATCACACTTTCACTATTTCAGACTGAGACTGTGAAACAGCCTGCCTGCTAGTGTTTTACACTGCCAGAATACGTTGCCATTTTAAAAAATTGATTAAAGAGCTTAAAGTCTTACTTCTGACTGATGTCCTACCTGCTTTTTGCCTGATTTATTTTTCTATTTGGCCAATTCATCTCGTTCCTCAGCCAGTCTCTGTTTAACTTTGAGCAGCACGTTCCAAAAAAGTGTTGCGTTCTTCAGGTGTTAGAGAAATAAAGTTCACTTGATATGATCTGGCCTGACCTCTGTTTTTGGAATTGGACTCAAATGAAAAAGTGTATTTCTTTCCTTTGTATTCTTTAACGCAGCAATGCTGATTTTGACATTAATGCAACTAGCATAATCAAACAAGACCATAACCATGAAGACAAATAGCCTCTATATCAGCCTTGACAGTGCAATTTATATTGTGTGCTATGGAGTGGATTTGGAGGGAATCCAGCTAAGATTGCTTTATGGCACAAAACAGCGAGAGGTCGCTGTTCTTTCAGAGCAAACAGAGCTCAACCTTACAGTATCCCAGAATGACAAGCAGTGGAAGAAGTGAAAGGCTTATGAGAAAAATCATTTCCAACGTTTTTTCTGCTTCGATAAAGAGAAAAATACAGGGAAGCAAGTGGCATCTTTTTTGTTATAAAAAGCAAAAAGATTACAGGAAATGGGACAACAGCACTGACTGTACCGCTGCTGTGAGATTGAGGCTGCTGGTGATGTGTGAATTTCCTCGTGACCCACAGGTCACCCAGTTATGGGTCAGCCAAAAAAAGTAACTGCTGTAGTCATTGCAGTTGGGTTGAAGACTGAAAAAGATTAAAATAACAACAATTATAAAAAATATTCTTTGCTAAAATTACATAATTTGTCCATACTTTATCCCTCCTTGCATTATGCCACATTAGGCAAAGTATAAGTTTTATGAAAATGATCATATTGGGTAGTTGCAGTGGGGTGAGTTGTTAATGTGGGCATATGTGGAGCTGCCTCAAACATCATGAGAGTCTAGCCATTGTCCCCATCTGGACTATGGTCTCATTTGTTTACAGTAAGTATAGGAATGCATTCAAATGCTTTAATGATGTCATTTTCATCTCATCCATGTCTCTAGCCTGGGCCAAAGCAGTTGCATTACTTTTCAACACAGCACATGTCAGTGACACAGTGTTTTGAGTCAGTATGTGTTCTTGTTTTCATTACCCGGTGTTGAAACATGACACCACACATGTCCCTAACTAGACACGTAGATGTGCTAAAAATGACAAAGCATTCACAAGACGGAGGCTGAGTGGAAGACAGAAAAGGCAGTGAAAGAAAAGAAAGCTGCAGAGAGGTAGCTCTCAACGGCTGCTGTGTCCTCGGAGCGGTGAGCCCTGCTACACGCTGTCAGTGTGTGTGTGTGTGTGTGTGTGAGTGCGCACATGCACGCGCACGTCTTTCATGTTGGCATCACGTCGCTATTTTGTGATGAAAGACAGGCGGTGAGAGAAAAGAGAGAAATGCACAAAACACCTTATAGGATGAAATACGGAGAGAGCAAAGCTGTGGATGAAAGAGCAGCAGGACGCAGCGTCTCCTGCTCCATGTGAGGGGGAGGAAGGAGGCGAGGGATGGGACGATGTTGGGGGTGTCACAGCTCACTCAATACAATATTTTGAACAAAATTTGAATAAAGAAAATTGTAATTGAAAAAGATTCTTGTTCATTTCTGAGGCACCATCAGTGCAAAACTGTTTTCTTATAGTGTTCATAACATTTTAAACAAATGTATCTTTGGACCCCTGATATAAAACTGTAAACAACATGAGATGTAAAAAAAAAAAAAAAAAAAAAAATTCTCCACTGTTTGGCTGTGCACTTGGATGCTCTGCCATCCAAAATGCAGGGAAATGTTCAAATCCTGTCATTTCTAACCAATGATCTATAATATTTGATTAGAAATCCATATTTTTTTTTATTGTTGTAGGTCAGGGTTCTAACAGCTGAGTTGATATCTTGCTGAATAGTGTAAAACTACTGTAAAACTTGAATTAAAAAAATGAGTTAATGGCATCAAAACAGTAATGAAGCATCAGGCTATTTAGCTAAGCTATTTTAACCCCTGCCTGGTGCCACATTACATTACCCTCTCACACGTCTGACAATGTTTTTGTGTGGCAGGCAGCGGGCGGCTCTGCTCTGTTGTGCCTGCGAGAGAAAAGCGTCCGACAGCGAGACGAGGTGCCAAACAAAATGTAAGGTCAGCTGATTCCAGTATGTTTTAGTGCTACTTTAAGGGTTTGGGGCATATTTTGTTGATTAGTGTGATAACACCATGGATTGCAATTATTTTTTTTTATAAATTATTTTGGCCAGGATAATTGGGACATGAAATTTTCATATGGTGCCTACTTGAGTCCAGCACACGTGCACACATGGGCTCTGTCCCAATTCAAAGGCTGTACGCTACCTAGGTCGTATTTGTAGGCTGCTTACGTCACGGCGGCGCGACAAGTGCTGTCCCAATTCAATTTTACCGCGCAGGGTCCTGCAAATGCAGCCCACAGATCCAGCCGATTTTTGACTAATTTGCAGAAAACACCTTCACGATGCTTCGCGGCCGACTTCCCAGGGTACCTTTCGGTCCAGTTGAATTTCTGGATCAGCCACCATTGCTGGAATTATTAAGCATGTTTTAGACCGTCTTAATGTTTATATCATGACGTTTTGATAAGTTTTCATGCCTATAATTACCACCATAGATTCGGTTTAGCTGTTAACTGTATCCGAACAAAGCCTGTAAATGCAAGTTTAGTTAGATGAGTTAGATAGGCATTTTGCATGATGTTTCCATAGCAACCATCAGCGCATCAGGTACGTTACAATGTAGCCATGTGTACACTTACTTTAATTGGGATAGTGTGTTGCAATTTGTGAGGTGTAACAATTATCTTAATTTTCTGCATCTTCACGAAGACAAAATAAAATAAAATACATAAAACTACAGAATCAATGTTGTCCATCTTGAGAGCGTTGAAGCTGCTTATCGTTTTGTTTCATGCACAGGTGTTCACCGATACACCTCCCAAACCTACTTCGGCATTTTACGCTGCATCACTCGAATGCGCTTCGGGAAGCCTCGATAATAATGACGTAGGAATCCTCCGCAGGCTACACCGTCCCAGTTCACTAAACTTTTAGTAACTTTTAATTTTTTATCGGCACCTACGTCGGACGCCTCCTACGTGGGCACCGTGGGCTGCGACCTAGTAGTCATCTAGCCCTTCGATTGAGACTGACCCACAGATTCACAGTCAGATGCTCTGAAGTTGCCTACAGTCTAATACGTGGAGTGACAGTCAGCTTTGATCATTTCATGTATTTCGATACAATAAAACCATACAGCAAGTCCTAATCTCTGCTTGTGCATTTCAACATGTCTAACTGTGTGTATTCTGCAGAATCATGCTGTTATATTCAATACCTTGCCTGCATTGTTTTTCTTTGTGAGATTATCTTTTCTTTTCTTTTTTACCTGCTTTTTTCTGCTCTTCTCATTGAGCTACTCAGCCCCATGTGTGCAACTTATTTAACAGTATGTATATGTAATCTGGTGGAAGTAAGCAGCCTTTCACCATATTCCTGCTGGTACTGGTGGCAGCAAATAATCCCATTACTTTCAGCTTCCGCCACAGAATGAAACGAGCTGTCCATCACACAGAAGCACACACACACACACACGTCAGTTCAGCTAATTAAACTAATGAAAACATCCTATATCAATAAAGCATTAATGGTAAAATCCAAAACACAATTAGAGATAAACAACAAAAATATAATAATAGATTAGCATTCGTGTTGAAGGTCTCTGTTTCGCTCGTTTCCCTTTCAGTCATCTGGCAAATGACTGCAGCAGCGGCGCTAAACAGATCTGTGCTGGGTAATTTATGATCTCGAACATTTAAAATCTACAAAAAGAAAAACTGTTCGTGGTTCACGGAAGCTCTCCTGTGCCAGCCTTATCATCGTGGAGCAGTTTAAAAAACATTCGATGAAGTGGCTAATTACATTCACATTTAAATGACTCAGTTAGTGCTGTTGTTGATCTATGAACAAACGACTGAATTTACATATTTTGACAACAAAGTGATCCAGGAAGAGCGGAAGTTACCGGATCTTTCTGGATGTTGATGTCAGGAAAAATACAGTTAAAAACAGTAATTACAGCAAATTTCTCATCATGTGCACTCGGCAGTCATACGTGCGTTTTAGTTTTTGAAAAGCGAGTAAAATAGCACCACTATCACCCAACATAACACCTAGTGGGTAATGAAATAATGTTTTTTTTAATGAGTAAACTATCCCTTTAAGTCTTAAGCTCTCTCTCTCTCTCTCTCTCTCTCTCTCTCTCTCTCACTCACACACACATACAGTCCTAGAATAAACAGAGTGGGCCCTTGCTCTTCCCTAAGACAGAATGTTCATTGATTTTACTAGGTCAGTCATGCTGTGCTGCAGAGCAGAAATATAGGGCAGCATGGAGCAGTGGTGAGCACGCCTCTCTCAAGTGTCCTCCATCATCGCTCTCTCCTCTCCATCTTTCACCGCACTCTCCTCACTGCACCTCCCCGCCTCTTTAGCTTTTCACTGCGTTGTGAATACAATGAGCATTCCAGTCTTGGATAAGCATACTGTAACTGGAAAGTCTTGAAACCTGCTATGCTAAAACCAAAAAAAAAAAAAAAAAAATGCCATAATGACACCCTGAAAACCTGCCAATACATAATGCTGCTATTGGAATTTATTCTACACAGGCTAGCAAGTGGTATCACATTTCAGATGAGAGTTTTTGCATCTCATCATCATCTAAATGCTGATTTAATGGCTTTTCCATCATGACAGCAGTAAAATCTGGGTGACATCCTGAATACCTTTTTTTTGAGTATTTGGACATAAACACAGTCAGATTTAAATAATAAATATCAACACAGCCAAAAATACTGTAATTTCTTTTCTTTTTTTTTTAAATTGACACTGGTCTAATTCCACTGTTGAGCGCTTGTTCTACAGAGGACATTCATACCACACCATGTACTGTGGTCAGCGACAGTGTTTGTTGCTCTTGGTAAAACATGACATCATCTCTGAGGCTGACCTTTGACATTTCTGGGTTGGTTACAGGGCTGCACAAAGCTAAACCAGAAACAGCAGAAACAGCCAGGTTTGTGAGTGAGACGTTCAGAGTAGACCACATTGAAAATTCATAGAACAACATTTAGTTCTGGTATAATTGGGGCTTTGTGATCCACTTCTCAAACATATAGCCACTTCAAATACTTTGACGGGCTGGGAAAATGTGTGTGAAGGAAGTGAGAGAGTAACACACTCAATTTCTCTACAACTGCTACTGTACCAGTGTGTCCTGAGCCCCCAGCTGCTGCAGCTGAGCTGCTCTGAGGCCAGCCACGGACCACTGTGGTTTTACTGGGCAGCTCCCAGAGTCAATGTGCACAACTGTTTGGATGTGAAGCGTGGAGCTCTGTCAACTTCCCTAGTTAAATAAAGGTTTTAACAAGAGACAGCCACCTTCACCACACAGCACTATCAGTCACACACACATTAAACACCTAGCTGTATCGCTGTACATGTTTCATTGCAGAGATATGCCCAAAATGGGAATTTTGGCCTTTGGGCAAACTTGCCCATTGACATAGATACTCTCAAAATTTAATCAGCTCATGCCTCACTGATTACCAGTCCCTCCAAGACGTTTCATCCAAATCCATCCATTAGTCAAACCAAACAAAGAAACGGAGGCAAAACCTCCATCCACCTTTGGTGGAGAGGTAAGTTTAATAAATTGTTATGCAACAGACAGGGGCGCCGTAGTGGGGGGAAAAGTGGGACTGATTACCCAGGGCCATAATGGGGGAGGGGGCCCTCGAAAGGCCTGAAATAAAAAAGTCGGCTATACAAGGGCCCAATAAGATTTCTTTTCATGGGGCCCAAAATCCCTGGTGGCACCCCTGGCACCAGGGATATGTTTCTGTTTAATACCAGGGCAGATGTTTCTGTTTAAGCAATCTGGTTGGTCAAGAGCCATGTGCTGTTTACTGTAACATCATGGAAGTCACATCACTTTATCTGTATTATCCCAGTATAACAGCTGTCATACTAACAGCTGATTATCTATCACGTGCATGTCGGCTGCACACTGCCTACCCTCCACACTGCCTTATGTTGCTCAACGTTTTTCAGTTTACTTTTTGGTGGAGCATTAAAAACAATGATTGTGCATTTATTATAGAATGAAATTGTTGCTACAAAAGTGTAACTGTTGTATAACAGCAATACACTCAAGGCCTGTGTGTTATGATACATAACATCACGGCTGTGATTTGGTTGCAGGCATGAGCTGAAGGCCAGTGCTTCACATCATCACAGCCGTGATGTTGTTTACTATAACACACGGCCTCGCACGTTCTATTGCTGGAATAGTATTGGTGAAAGCAATACTCTGTCACCTTGATGACATTGTATCCAACACGCTATTACTCCCTCTGTCAGTACTGTACGCTAGAGTCAGTGTGAATAGTAACTGAAGTTAGCTGAAGTGAGTGACCAGCTCCAGCCTCACATCTTCACAATCCTTTCCTTCCACCTCTTGCTTTTCAGCATAACAGATGTCATAAGTTCACTGACCTTGGACTTTGACCTGGGTGGGTGTGCAGGTAGGGCAGGGCAGCAGGGTGAACTCCTCAGCCTGGTGCATGGAGTAGTCGGTGCTGGCCACCACCACTCGGTCCCCGGCCCCCCAGCCCTCGGCTTGTTCGGCCAGCTCCAGGATGCTGCTGTTGGATAGCATGTCAATGGAGATGGAGGCCTGTGGACGAACTACAGCGACACACAGCCAGAGTTAGAGCTAGCACAGGGCACAATTACTGATAGACACGATGTTGCACTATATACATACAGTCAAGCATGCTCACATATGCACAAATAGGACCTTGTTATTACCTAGGGAGGTGACACAGAGGTCACCGGCTAACTGCCATGCTCCACTAGCAGAGCCTTCAGCCACTGCATACTTTGAAAACAATAAAAGCTGCATTTGTGTTGTGCTGCAGCCAGTAGAGGAACCCACACCAACACATTTCTGAAGTTCAGCTTTCTGTGGCTGACACCTAATCTTCACATAGTGCAATGAAATAACCAGTGAGGTTTACATTGATTTTTTTTCTGGGTGTACTGGCTCACACAATCAAAATAAATGGGAATGCAAAGGCTATGACATTCAGTTAAGAAATACCTAGAAATACATTTTCCAAAGTCACAAACATATTCCAAAGGCAGATCATTAGAACTTGCTAAAGCAGTGTCTGCCTGTAGTTTCTGGCTGTACTGCAGTTTTCAGCTCTTTACATTTGTGCACACAGGAAAAAAAAAAAAAAAAAGAAACACCTCTGCTACACATAATTTTTAGTGCTCTAGCTCAGTAGTCAGCAACACGAAGACCTACCTTTTATAAGCATTTAATACCGAGCACAACCAAACTATCTCTTGATGTAAAGGATAAGGCAAAATCACTTCAAGTGGGGCTCCCCAGCTTACTGAAAATCATACTTGGGGTCTAGAACATGAAAAAGTTTGAAAACCCCTGATCTAGCTGCACTACGAAGCAACTGGAGCAACAAACACACAGCAACACGGTGTTCAGCGTGACTTGAGACTATTAGTGTGTATCATGACCTTCTACAGTGATTGCATAGCTGTATGCGTGCCAATTTAGTGCTTTTTTTTTTTACTGGAGGTCATGATGAAATCTGATTTCAGAAGCTCAGCTCAGTTTCTCATGTCATCATAAGATGAGGAAATCCAGCTAAGGGTTTCCATAAATTTAAGTTCAACCAGTGTCAAGTAGGATAAAAATGGATGAGAGCGCTGAATGATGTAACTGATACACAACTTGAACGTTGCAAAACAGAGCCTGATGCTGCAGGAGTTGATCTGAATGGCTTGGCGTGGATTAGAGAAAGGCTTGTGTATAGAATAGAGGGAGCAGCGGCTGGGTCGGTTTGTTGTGGTGTTGTCAGAGTGGCTTCACGCTCTGGGCGGCTGTTACCGACTGTTTCCACTTAAAGCCTTGAATCAAACCACCACAACATATAAATGAAAACAGCATGCTTGCCTTCTGCTGAAGTCAACAGAGGACAAATGACTGGTAATGATATTTATCTATTTATGTGCAGTATTTACTATATAAATAACCCACAAAATAGAAAGGCCATCTCATTGTTGATAGGTAGGCACTAGATCATCATGTGTCCTGCTGCAACATCTAGAATAGAATAAAATATTGAATAACTTAGCAGTGACCAAATGGTCATGTGAGCCCTGTGCATGTGTCAAATGGGAGCAGATTCCAATATAAAGAAATGTTTGCTGCTCTCTGTGGCAATCCTTTGAATCCTGAGCCAATTCACTCCATTTCTTTCAAAAAACATTTGCGATTAGCAAATTGGCCAAAAAAAAAAAAAAAAAAAAAAAAAAAAAAAATCATCAGTAAAAATCAATAGAATTAAAAAATACCCCCCCCCGAAATCCAAGAAGATGACCAGAAAACCCACACACACAAAACAGAAAATTAACAGAAAATTGTCAAAATCAATTACCTGCAAAAAATGTTTTTTTTTTTTTTTTTACAAAAGACACAAGAAGAATTACCACATAAATAACCCCAAAAACTGTGATAGAGGGTTTTTTTGTTGTTGTTGTTGTTGTTTTGTTTTTTAATCTGTTTCAAGGGAGCAACCACAGTGATCCACTGCACAGTCAATAATGTATCCTCATGGTCACAATGTAATAGGAATCACGTGTGTAACAATCTTGAATATTAGCAATTTGATTCAGTCATGCATGAGGATGAGTGTTGGTAATACAATTTTAGAAAATATTTCAGTTTCCAAAGTTATACGGCTAACTTGCTAATTGTGTTTTGCAAAATACCCCCAGAGGTTAAAAAAAAAAAAAAAAAAAAAAAAAAAAACACAACGATCCAATCGCTGAAATATTGTAATGGAACTGAGCGCAGTTTCAAAACAAGACGAAGAAAGACACATGCACATGGCTTTGCCAGTGGGTGTCCTTCCTCTGCCCTTGGCATGGAGACCACCATCACTCAGCAGAGTGCATGCTGAATGTTGACATATGCATGACACTGGTGTCTCCAGCCTGTTGTGGTGATTCAACAAGTAAACCAGTAAAGGACAATCAACCAAAAAAATGAGTGTAGAACTTCTGATACTGTGCCATTGCTCTCTGTGTGTGTTTACATGTGTGTGAGAGAAAATGTGTTGATGTATATTATGCTGCAGGATGTCCATAAAGAGGTGATTCATGTGCAGAAAGCTCAATTTTGTGGTTGTACCCAAAGCGTGATAAAATTACCAAGTATTCTGCACACATTTGTTTTTGCTGTGACTTGATCAGCAAGCATGCCAGTCCATCTCACAAGACTTGGTGTTCATGGACCGCAGCCAGACAAAGATCTGAGTGGTGATGCCTGAGGCCTTAGAAGACAAATGATAGCCATCTAAGAGTGAAATTACATGCACGAAATGGCTTGTACTAAGTTTCCATAACCGTCGTTCCGACAGATCCTATCTTAACCCCGTGCGGGGGCTTGCAACTCAGTAACACACCGGGATACTGGATCAGAGAATGTGCAAGTAGAAAGCATCAAAAATGTGTGCATGCATTTTATGAATAGTATAATAGCATGGATGTTACTGCGAGAGTGTGCATGTGTGCCAGTGTGTGTGTGTGTGTGGTGAAACAGCTACTCAGTGCAGGGACGGGGCCTGTTTAGACTACTAACTGTGTCCTAATGAGAAGTGTCTCGAAAACATGTATAGTGTGTTCTGCCCATAATCTCTGCCTGGCTACTACAGTCTGTGCACTGCAACAAAAAAAAAAATAACAACCTTACCAAGTCTTTTGGTCTGGTAGTGAACGGGAAAAAATGAAAAACTTTTGCCACTGCGGTGAGACGATTCCACTTGTTTCCAGTGTCGTGTCACAGTTTTACCAGAAACAGATTTCCGTACCTTGAAATAATGCTGAATAATCACTCGACTGGTACCAAGAAAGTGACACTTGATGTGACGTGACTTGAAAAATCTCAAAATGATTTTATTTGCCTTGGAAAAAAAATGATATTATCTCCCTCTCTGTCAGATATTTTCATTTGCTTTAAGAAAAATCTGATTTTAATACGCCATAAGGTGACCAGATGTTAGGGGGTAAGTCTGGGGCGGTGTTTGGTTTGCGTGAGCTCGCACATCCTGTGTCATTTCTGGTAGTGTTCAGACTGATGCTTTTTGATGCAGTAATTATTAATACTTTGCCTGGCAGGCCTGTTCTGGAATCTGACAGAAATGGCACGCCCCCTTAATAGCCAAGAGGAAAAATAAAGTAACACATATATGCTGTTCAGATTGCACTGAAATCATGATGTATTAGATTATATGACCACTGACCACCAATACTTCACTTTTTCTATTAAGACTAAATGATTTATTAAGACTGTATTTTTTTTTTTTTTTTTTGCATTGTGACCAAGGGCTTTGCTTGGCTGTGGTGTGTGTGTGTGTGTGTGTGTGTAGTGATGGAAATGGGATGCACCCACAGTGTCAACTTTGACAAAGAGCATACCTACACTACCCAGCTCCCGTCTCTCTACCCCACATGCACACACACACACACACACACACACACACACACACACACATAGACAAGTCCAGACAGAGGTCCTCGCCTGTATGTACGGGTATCTCAGGGTGACTGAACTCTGTACTGGCAGTGTGGCAGTGTTTTCCTGCACCATGATATGGGCTCCATGCATTCCAACCATAGCAGCCTGCCCACACACAACATACATTCTGGAGCATAGCATATGCACAGATGTAGGCATGTCTAAACACACACACACACACACACGTACTGTGGACAATTAGCATCACAAAACAACTACAAACACTAAAAAGCCTTGCTCTCAAGCACCACAATATTTTGTATTCTTCCAGTAGTCAGCATGTTGGTATATTATGTCTTTGCTAGATGTTTCTATTGGATCTCTACTCTTAAAGCAAAATTGAACTTAAATAGAGGGTTGGATTGTCTAGGTCCCTGGACACGATATGAGTCTGCATTGTGGTGAAATATCCTCACTGGTTGCTCCGTGCTCCCCTAATCCACAGTAATGGATTTGTCTCTCCATTCACTTCCATATCTAAACAGCCAAAATAACATTTTCAGCAAAAAAAATAAAATAAATGGCAACAAAGCACGCTATGCCAATATAAAGAGAAAAAGTTCAAATTTTTTGAGTAGATTAAATAGTATTTTCATGTTATTCTCCCATTTGAATTGGAAAGTAGATCCAACTGGTAGCATCTGCAGGTAACTTCCACACAGTAACCTTGCACCAGCAAGAAACAAGCTGATAACACTTTGCATTCTTTTATTGGCTAACAATGTTTGGGGAATTGCTTTGCTATGGAAGTGAATGGAGAGAAAGAAATAGAGTATTGTACAGGGTGTCCACAAAGTCTCCTTACAATTTGAAAAATCTATCACAAAAGCAATTGATGAGATATGTTAATCAGATTTGTTCTGTGTACTCAGTGGTTATCAAAGTTTTTAATCACATTGGACATCAGCGACCTGAAGCAAAAGATCACTGATGTCATTGTCACCATTGATGAGGCTCTGCTACAGTGAACATGGCAAGAAATCTATTACCATCTTGATGTGCTTTGTGCAACTAATGGTGCCCATATAGAGGTGTATTAAATGAGGCAAAAAAAAAAAAAAAAAAACTTCAATATCTACTCCTAATTTTGTAATAATTTCCACAGATTTGTCTATTCATGTGCTTTTGTAATAAATTTGTTAAATTGTAAAGAGACTTTAAGGACACCATGTAGTTGTGAAGAAAACTGACAACCTGACACAACCTAACACTATAAAGTTCAGTTTTGCTCTAATAGCTAGTTTACTCTATTTTTGTCAATTACAAGCCTCCATAACTCAAGGAGATGGCAGGGGTGAGGCAGGTCATCACTCTCTGAACCCAACTCAACTAACCCTTGGCAGAAGTGACAACCAGCAAAATCCTTCTAGAAGAGGAATAGAAGTGCAAGAACACACAAATACAGATGCAAACACAATACCAGTGACCGATGAACATACCTAGTTTGCCACACAGAAAGCGGACCCTGTAGTTGTGACAGAGGCCGTGGCTCTGGTCCTTATTGAGACAGACAAAACCATAGTCCTTATCATTTTTGTGGAAAACATCTCCTGTCAGGTTGGATGGGATGCCATCATGGGTCTCAGCCTGGATGAGAGACAGATGAATGGCAAAAGTAATGAGAAGTACAACATTTTCAATCATCAGTGTATCATTGTGCAATGAATTGTCATACCTTGGTATAATTGCTGTAAACATATGAGACCAAGGTAGAGGTGGCTTAACTCTATCTCAGACCAGCAGCACTGTTAATGCTCCTGTTTGAGACTTCATTTCCCATAAACTCTTGCTACCTGTGCCTCTCTGGTTTTCCTGAATTACATAAACATGTTGGCATTGTCCTTTTTTCTTAAAAAAAAAAATCAAAACCAAAAGTGCATGGGTTGGTTTGTATTGTGATGCAAAAATCATGATCTGTGGATTGTGATATGTATTGTATCATCAAGTCCTTGCCAGTGCAGTCTCAGCCCTTCAACCGTCTGCCAGTGAAAGCTGTAGCCCTGTTCATGCTGGGGGAATACCACCTTCCTGTTTTGTGTTGTAAAGCAATTTGACATTGTGCCCTAAAGCAAAGTTGCTTCCAAATATACCCAGATGCTGAACAACATCAAATGCACTATAGAGGCTGGTACAGACAGTCAGTCGTCTCAGTGTTTGTTTGTTTGTTTACTCTAATTACATAAAATTCTGGTTTGAAGTGGTAATGATTTTTTGATTTTATAATGATATAATGACACACAGCAACTGATCTTCAGAACTTCAAAACTTTTTTGGAAGCAGGTCCAGATTTTTGGAAAAAGCTATGGATTTTTCCTGGGCTCAACTGCTGCTTTAAAGCTTCAAACAGTGCTGATGTCTAAGAGAGTTATAGTGCTGAAGTCATATTGAATCGTTTAACACTCATTCTGCAGATGGTATACGCATAGAGAGAGTGCCTCAGTATAAATATCTTGGAATATGGGGGGATGATAATCTTAATTTCAGATATCACATAAACACTGATTACAAAATTGCAGAAAAATTATTGCCATGGAGAAATAATTGCTTTCCTATTCATCAGAGAGAGAGAGAGAGAGAGAGAGAGAGAGAGAGAGAGAGAGAGAGAGAGAGAGAGAGAGAGAGAGATGTTAAATGAATGCACTCATCTGCTCTGAATTATGAGATGTTTTATATCAGAAATCTGCTGCCTCTACCCAACCACTGTCCTCAGCACCGAGCACTGAGGTTTATTATTGGTTATCCCTTCAGCATTCAGCATTGCATAGCATCTTTATCAAAAAGTGAGCTGGCCATGAGATGGGACCACCATAGTTTTTATTTCTTTTCAAAGCCTTAATACAAAGCTTCCATTGTTTATTTTAACCCTCCACATACAGAGTCTTGGGTCTTGCTCTCAAAATAGCTTGTTGCTTATCAGTCAGAACCGAATTAGGAATACAAAGGTTCAAAGGTTTTATTGCACATCTTGTTTATTTGATTGTAATTGTATTTAACCTTACTGTAATTTTGTCTGTTTATGACCTTTGAATTGATTTATTTTACTCCATTCTATCTGAATGGAGTAAATAGGTATAATGAAATATAATGTATTCATTACTTTGTGTTTTACTTCAGGCTGATGATCACACATGGGTGTCTTTACATCTGGCCATCATTATAATTCGGGATACCTTCTCAATGGTTTTTCAAGGTAAACTAAAGGTTGAATACATATAAAAGTTACAATCAGTTGAACAGGAAATTTCAGTCTGACTTTGAATGAAGTGAAAGGCAAAGCAAAAACGCCTTTCACTGCAACTGAAAGACCTTTTCAAAAGACACAGTCACTCAGTCACTGAACCAATTGACTTCTATGGGATGTGTGGTGTCACTTATACACATCAAGGATGGATTTTGCAGCCTGTGAGAAAATAAAGTACAAAGAAAACCCCCAAACAACGTGTCCCAGCACATAATTAGGCCAGTCTCTCTTTCTGATTTACATTCAGGGAAGAGTAATAAAACTATAATTTCTTGAACTCCAGTGACCCACGGTATAACCAACCTTGGAACAGCAAGAGGAAAATCTGGAGAAAATTCAGCCTCAACCCTTGAATAACCTCGGGCCAGCACCCAGACAATCCCAAACAAACCACAACCACACAGAGGGAAAATGACATAACTCTCTGGAAATAGTCAACAAAAACACACACACAAAAAAATTGCTATTGCCCCAAAAATAGAAATTACACAGTGACAGAAGAGAGAAAAATATAAAACTGAGGAAATCTTTGACAACTTCCAGACACGGTAGAAGAATTGGGACGCAGACCGACACAGGAAAGGAGAGTAGCTCCTTAAAATTAGCAAAAACATTACATTTAAAAATGATTATGCCCAGTAGTGCCTGAATATTTGTATCAAAATAACATAGTGGGCAAATGAATATGGTCTGTGTTCCTACATCTCTGTTTGATGGGCATTTGGCTGACATGTGCTGGTGTTTTATTTTGCACTGATGCTATGTATGCAGAGAACTATATAAACTCATTTTACCCATGTTTATATCTTTTACATTTTCTTACATCCATTAGGGGTTATTTTTCCATTATTTACCACTACATCCCTGCAAGAATGACCTTAGGCCACTGAACCATCTGTAGCCCAGATATCCATCATCAGATATTTGGTTTTGGTTTGTTCACTTCTGTCATGATATCTCCAGAACGCCTGCACCTATCAGCAAACAAAAAATGAACTGGGTTTGATTGCTTTTTGGATTGAAATGAACTGAGAAGAAGGAGAATACGCAGAATAAAAAGAGCGATGAAAAGGAGGAGGTAATTGAGATACGGAAGAGAGAAGAGCGGCTAATCAATCCAGTTGAACAAAAAAAAATGAAAATCAAGTTGGAGCCTGCAGTAGCTGTTTTTATGGTAATGGTATGGGGCGGTGGAGGTAGTGGGCGCAGACCTGGCACCACAGCTTATCTCCATGGAAGGCAAACAGCTGCTGCCTCCTGATGCCAGGATAGATCCACATCCACCTGCTGCATCTGCGTCCAGTCCCAGCAGAGCAATAGTGGCTGGCCGCTGCTGACCGGCGGACTGGACGGCCAGAATTACCGCCCATAAAAATGGAAATAGAGCAGCGCTCGGTGTGTTGGCCTCTCATTTGGCACACCATGACTCCAGCATTATTGTTGCTCTGCATGGATGGGGGTGTGTGCCTGTGCAGCAGCCAAACTTGCATTTGCGCATTCAACACCAAAGTTGATCTGTACTCGTATTGACATGTAAACTAAATGTAATGTGGTCTGAATCTGGAAAAAAAAAGAGAACTTTGAGAAACATTTGAAGAAGCAGTGCCCTTCTGCATAAAGCATCTGCGTTTTTCTCCATTAGACTTCACTGAGGGTGCAGTTTTTTCCTTTCCTAAGTGTTGAGCTCGAGGCTGTTGGAAAAACATCTTCAGTGATTTCCTGACAACAGGTAAACACTTTCTGACAGCAGCAATATGGCATAGTTGCCATGGTAACAGAATGTAATCACTGGCCTGACTTCCCTGCAGATCACTATGTGGTTAATAGTGGGGAAAAAAAAAAAAAGTCATAATCTTGACGTCTCTGACACGGCTGCAAAGTGAAATATCAAAGTAGCCAGGGGTGGATTTTTTCTTTAATTCCCCACAACCCTCTTCCCGCTAAAAGCGAAAGGGTCCAAAGGCAGTGAAAGGGGAAGTCCCGTCAGTGTGAGGATGTGATTTTATCTACCAGGAGGAGAGCAGCCCTGGGAGCCGTGCACACACCACCGCATCTCAGAGAGACAATCTGTTGAGACCAAGTGTTTTTCTTCTTCCCACTTGTGAGAGCGGACTGAGCGGTGGAAAAGTGCTGTTGATTCCAATGAGCCCGGACTGAAACAGGGCTAACAACTAACAATTAAAAACATGGTACGTCTTCACTAGTTTATAAACACCGTCCTGATTGAAAATAAGGCAAAAGTGCAAAATATTCATTATGTGGGTTAGAGCTGACTTCACTCGGTCCATGTTTTCCTGGCAGGTGTCATCCCAGTGACAGCAGCATTTCACACACTGTGGGCGACATCACCTAGTGCTAATGTGACGGCTACATTTTGATACACTTCCTCAAGGGAAAAAAAAAAAAAACCTCAAACATGACCTGTGTTTTCACTGCAAAAAGTCAAAATCTTACCAAGGTTGTTCGTCTTATTTCAAGTCAAAAATGTCTCATTACTAGTCAAAATATCTCATTACACTTAAAATAAGACATGATCACCTCAGAAGTAACTTGTTTTTAGACAATTGTCTCTTGTTTCAAGTGAAAATTCACTTGAAACAAGTGAAAATTTGCTTGTTTCATTGGCAAAATTTGTTTTTTGTTTCTAGCTAATTTTCACTTATTTCAAGTGAATTTTCACTTTTTCCACTGGCAAATTTTGCCAATGAAACAAGCAAATTTTCACTTGTTTCAAGTGAATTTTCACTTAAAACAAGTGGAAATTGTCTAAAAACAAGTTACTTCTGAGGTGATCATGTCTTATTTTAAGTGTAATGAGATATTTTGACTAGAAATAAGACATTTTTGACTTGAAATAAGACAAATAATCTTGGTAAGATTTTGCGTTTTTGCAGTGTTGGTCTTAATAGAGGCTGTATTCTTCCTTATATCATCACTAAGGACATGTATGTAACAGACAACAGACTTAAAGGAATTCCTTAGTCCTCTGAGGTTCATTTAAGGATAAAGCTTAATAATAACATACAACATTTAGAAGAAGAAGAACAAGAACAAGAAGAACAAGAACAAGAAGATTTCCTTCTATGTTATGTAACTTCAATTTGTGCAAGACTTTTTTCTCAGGAAATCTTACGCAAACTGCTAAGGAAAATATTTCATTTAAGATGCTTTATGCAAGCAGGCACAAACCTACAGTGCATATGGATTAATATGCAGTAGGAAGAAGAAAACATCTCAGCTGCTAATGCAGGGACGTAGTGGAAGATAAAGGCCAACCTAAATGCACTTCAACCACTTTTTTAATCTGTGAAAACCAGTTTACAGCCTTTCCAGGGTGGCATAAAACTTTGCGAGATGAGTTCATAATGCAGTTCACACACAGTGGTATCAAAGCTGTGCAAGGATAGGATATGATATTATTTTTTTTGTTTGTTTTGTTTTGTTTTCCTTATGATGATCAGCAACTGGAGGTCAGAGTTTACCCTCATTTTTATTTACCACTGCATCACTGCCCAAATATGACATTTATAATGTGGAAGGAGGCCTGCAGACAGAACTACCTTTATTTCAGAGACATCAGGATGCCATAGGCCTCTAATTAGCAGAGTTAACATTGTTTACCAAAAGATGAAACAAAAATATTTCTCAAGCATTCCACTGTTGCAGTTGGGAAACAGAAGTAACCTCAGGTCACAAACCAATCTAATATTCACGGAGAGGAAGCTTGGGGGGGGGGGCTCTGTGTAAATTGTGTTTGTTGTGTTTTGAAAAATATTACCTTGGCAAAATCTTCAAGTTTCTGACTTACTGTAGATAACCTATCAGTGTTTTTCATTTCAGTTTAAAAGAATGTAATAATTACACAGTTATCAGCAACAGCAGCCTCCAACTCCGTGGCTTGCTGACTGCATTTTCTATCAGTATCTGAGCGTGTGTGTGTGTGTGTGTGTGCATGCGTATGAAAAATGTGTGTTTTACCTGGATGTCCAAAGGGCTGCTACATAGCCGGTCAGGATAGGCCTTATGCAGGTCGGCCAGCTTCTCCCAGTCTCCAGATCCCCTCTCGTCATCCCTGTCGAACCACTCCGTCCATTCTGCCTCTGTGGGATGTACATGCACATGCATGCAAAACACACACACACACACACACACACACACACCAGTGCTGGTCTGAGTGCAATGGCCAGACAGCCAAGTGGTAGATATTAGACTAATCTACGTCAAGGCTTTGACTTGTCTCCCATTTAGGCTGTCAGAGAGCATTTGTAGCTGAGTAATTGAAGGGCTCTCTCCTCTCATTACATCCTCTGTCTGCCTGCCACCGTGCAGGATATGCACTTGACTGTGGGCCTGAATTTTAATGTAATGCCCGACACACAGTCAGACTGACTAAGAGCATCTGGCAGAGCATGTGTTTATATGTATGCGTGTGTGTGTGTGTGTGTGTGTGCGCACATCCGTAGCTGCATACTTTAGTGCATCTTTTTTACATTAAAAGTGCTACAATCTGATACTGTGCGAAGATGAGAACCCTCTAATTGGAGCCAGCGATCACAGTGACAGTAAAGTGTATGTTGATAGCAGCATTTTGGCAGATCGCTAGGAGTGAGGCAGACACATTGATGAGTCGATGATGCTGTGATGATAAAGCTACAGCTGATCGATTATGGCACAGATACAAATTAAAAACCCAACCAAATAAAGGTAGCTGCTGGCCAAAGTACATAATTACAGAAAGCCAAAAGGGTCACAACTCATTTGTCCTCTTTTGTTGTTATTAGAAAGCAAAAAAATAAGGACAGTGCCTAGCGGCTGGCACAAAATGAGCCCTGACTGTCATAAAATGCACGCAAATGTCTGCAAATTTCAAGCTCATCTCTGACTCCTGTCAGCCTCACTTGTGCACTGCATCAACACTGACAGCCCTCACCTTTCCATTACCATTCTTATATAGTTTCAAGTTATCCTAACTGACTTTAGGAATCACTTCATCCTATATTATCACAAGGTTAGGAACTCAACCATCACTTATCAACTACATAGCAACTGACACTACATTTCTCATCTCACCGGGATAACTACTTTGTAGCCACGGTTTTTAGTCAAATCAAGTTTTGACTCACACCAGGTTACAGAGAAGAATTGGACTTGTTAAATTGTGTGACAAGGCGGGTGAGATTTTCTTTTCTTTGAAAATCTCCTTTTGATACAAAACAAAGGTTTTGTTGAAATGTGGCCCATCAGCGGCTCCAAGCTGGTGGCAGCTCCTGGGATAACAGCAGGACTACAGCTGGAGGGAGGAGTCTGGATCTGGACCTGCCCACCTTGACCAAAGTCTTGGAGTACCATCATGGAGATGTGGAGGCATGCTCATCTCTTCTAGTAACTTTCTAGGAATTTCTGCGGCATGGGCACTCACCTTTTTTCTCATCTGGAGGTGCCTTGATCAGCTCCCCTCATTACAGTTATGGTTTCAGTTACAATAATTAATGTCATGAATACTGTGAAAAGTTCTGTTTTTACCACCTGTGACACACAAACAGTGTAACTTAACTTTGCCAACTTAAATGACAACAACAAGCAAGCCATCTTGCAAATACATACATAATGTTGGGCTAACGCTAATTCAATTCACAATTGCAACTTTCCACATTTCCCCCAGTCCATTTCTCTTCTTCTTCTTCTTCTTCTTCTTCTTCTTCTTCTTCTTCTTCGGACTTCAAAGCTCGCCATTGCCTCTTGTTATTAGACTTGAATACTGCACAACTGGTCAAACTCTCAAGGCCTCTACTACTTTAAAATGAAATAACCTGATGAAAGTCTCTGCAGGAGTCTTTTCTTCTGCCTACCTGCTATGCAAAAAGTGAGCAGGCTGTCAGGTGTGCCTACATCTACTCATGAGAGTTTTGTCATCAAACCTAAACATCATTTTGTCTGCCATAGCCTTTCAGAGAATACGTTCAACCTGTTGACATTTTGACGGTTGTGTAAAAGCAATACAAGAGTTAGCTAACACCACCTGGTGGTAAAGTGAAACTGGTGGGATGGTTTAACGCTTAATGGCTTTATGCTTTTGAAAGATTTTGACAAGTTAGGATGCTTGTGTGATACATTTTTCCTATCTGAAGTCAGGATAGGAGCATTGACTTAGGAATTGTTAGTCTGTAATCACATTTTTCCTAAATCAGGTCCTAACCCTAATTGCTACAGGCATCAAACAGTTAAGATAAGATCTGAGAGTTTGTGTAATATCGCCCCAGATAGGAAATGAGATGAAATACCACAAAGCTTTGGTTTTGTTTTGTTTTTATAATCTTCAATTGTAAAACCCTTATTCAGTCAATCAATGCAATTTTAAGCCGGACACACCAATCCATCAGGTCCAGCCAGTTTCTTCACATAGGGAAAAATGATGCTTATCACCCCTCTAGCACTTGTGCTGTGTTAGGAAGTGCACTGCTGTTTCTGTGTGTGGTGTGTATTTGTGTGCGTGTGAACGGTGTGTGAGGAGTGTTACCTTGCACCCACTGGCTGCTGGTGGTGATGGTGAAATGTTCCCCGTAACTCGACTGAAAAACGCGAGAGCTGCGAGCCTCCGAGGAAGCCTTGGTCCCTGCCAACACACACACACACACACACACAGAATGATTAGTCAAATACAGCGCTGTAAAATAATATTTGTGTCCTGTATGATTTGTAGCATTTTTACAATTTACTCATTGCAATTTGTAGAGAACGTCAGATAATGTTTGGTGGGCACTGAGATCTAACATAAACATCTGTCAGCCTGCTTGTAGAATCAGCGCATAAGTAAATGCAATGCAGACACTTTCTGCAAGTTTCTCCACACTGTCACCAGACGATGCACTGCAGAGTATTGCAGAGTCCCGGTGTGAATGCAATCAGGCTGGAACGGGGTCGGAGCCAATAACACAGCCTTTTCTTTGGACAGAAATCTGAATCTGAACAGCAGTGATACTTCTTTCTTATAAACCCCAAGAGGCCTGATTATTACTGATTATTGAATTAGCAATCCCTGATTTATTATTAAATGAACTCTTGCACATGAGACAATGAAAAAAACTCACACACTCCCTTCACAAAATCCTGCACATCACAAAAATGTGACGAAATTCAATGAGAAATATGTACAAGGGTGTTTGCGAATTGCTTAAAGAGATACACCTCAAGGTCCTTGAGTTGTTTTGTTTTGTTTTGTTTTTTTTCTGCATCTTCGGTGCTTGGCGCTCATTGCTAGTATAGTATTTCTGCGCTTCCCAGAGATCACCTGTCAATCAAACAGTGTGTCCAGCACTGTGATGTCTGATATATTGTTGCTGGAGGTTGAGGTGGCAAGGAACATATATAGAAGGAAGGGCCAATATGTCATAGTGTCAGCACTCCACATGATACTGGTGCAAGACTTTGGTGCCACTGATATTGAAGCCAAAGGGACGGGCATGGAAAATCCCACGATAAACCACTGCTGTACTCTGCTGTTTGAACTTTGACAGAGATTCACACACTTTGCATCATGCAGACTGGTGGTTTTTGTCCTTGTTAGTGGTCTAAAAACATCGGTCTGCCCAGCAGCTGCATAAAGCCTAATGTGAAGCTCAGTGCAAGCCAAAAAACTCGAACTCTCGCCACATGCAAGTTTAAAATGCACAATCCCATGTATCAAATATGAAATTGTTCGCGACAGACAAATTACTCATAATTCAGAAACCAGGCAAACCTGGGACATAAACAGAGGGGTGGCAAACACCCAGTTACAACTCTAATCAATGATGCATTGTCCCTTCCTCATTTATATCTCCCTTGTTTGGTGCCCTTTCCTTTGTTTAGCCGCAGTGTAGATCACTGCTCATTAGACCTGCCGAAAATAATCGATCCTTGGATGCATCGAGATTCTTTACTGGATCGATGCTGTGATGCCAGAAAATCGATTTTTTTATTAAATAAATAAATAAATAAATAAAGTAAACGGCAGCTGATTTTTCCCCATTATATATTAGACACATTATACTTTTTATATTAGATAATATTATATGTTATGACCAGAATACATTTCATGCACGCGTTGAAATGGTGCATTCGGAGCATGCGCGTGCGCCATCAGAACAACCTGATTTTGACATGTCATGACACGATCAGTCAGTCAGTTGGCGAATGGCGCTGGCTGAGGCAGACACCAGCAGCATCGTCCATCGGACGATTAGAAACGCTGACACCCTAAAAGCGGACATATGGAAACACTTCCGATTTTATGAAGTTGAAGGAAAGAGAGCGCTTGACAAAACGCTTGCCATTTGCAAAGAGTGCCACGCCAAAATAAAATACTTCGGAAACACGACGAACATGTGGAATCACCTCAGCAGATGGCATGACGAACTAGCCAAAGGCCGAGCTACCGCCACTAGCAGCAGCGGCGGTAGCGATTGCACACCCGACCAACCTAAAATCACTGAATCGATGAAGAAATTGCCATCGGGGTCAGTGCTCATTCACTCACTCACTCACACTCACTCACTCATTCACTCTCACTGTGAATAATCCTGTTGACTTGACTTTTTGTAAGGATTTTATGTTAAACAGTCCTGTGACTGACTCCTCTTTATTTTCAGAGTCGACTCATGTTGCACTGAATGTTGCACTTGAAGGTTGCATTTGAATAATTTTGCACCGAAGAATTTATTTTTAAGAATAAACTAATACAGAATCAGCTGCATGTGTTCTAAATAAACAATCATTTAACGAATCATCTGCTGACTAAAACAGGCTTTTTGGCTGTTGCAGCCTTTACCATTTTGCTTTGATATCTCCAAAAATGTTCTGGTCTAATATGGAAAATGCAGGATGTGTTGCATCGGATAATCGGATCAAATTGAATCGCAGACTGCTGAATCTTAATCGAATCGAATCTTCAGGAGGGGGAAGATGCACACCCCTGCTGCTCATGCTGACTATAAATTTCCTCTATTTCTTCCAAACAAACAAGGAATGTAAGTCACCAGAGAATTCCTCCTCGGAAAACCAGCCTGGACATGGAGTGTTTAGACTTAGAGCGAGTGTAACAGCTCTCATGAACTGGATATCAGATCACGAGTGAGTTAAATCAGCCATACAGCAAAACAGATGTTCAAAGGTTGCAGATCACGACTGGAGAAAGGGAAGGTCAACGAGGCATGTATGAAGAGCGAATGTGTTTGATGTGGGTATGACAAGAGCAGAAACTGAAGGATTAATCCCCACCTTGATAGACGGCGTGGTCCTCCACCGCAGAAGAAGAGTCACCTTTCACGACGATGAAACTCCAGGGGTGCCTGGAGAGGAGACAGAAAGAGGCGAGGGGGGGGTAAATCTGAGTAATTAATCGAGCAATCCCAGCATGCATCACTCGGTATATGTGGATGTGCTGGCTGTTGGTGGAGGAACAGGGGAGGCTCTGTGCTCTTTAATGTGTGTGTGTGACGGCGACGGTGCATGTGCGCCGCAATCAGAGGAGAGATTTGACATTGCTGTTGGGGAGACGGAGATGAAGGCTGTCAGATATGCGGTGTAACTCTTGCTCTCTCCTCTCCCCAGTGAGCCGGGCTGTTTCTCAACACGCTGATGAGGGGGGAACAGAAATCACGCGGGTAAGTCACCGGAATTTTAAACCGCATCCATACAGGATCCCTGGCCGACTTTAAATCACATCCTGAGAGCCTGACGGAGCATCATGGGAGGCGGGCCTTTCTCTGCGCCTCTTGTCTCTCACCACCGTCGCCGCGGCGGCAGAGGTGGTAAACACATGCAAATTACATAACTGAGAATAGATTGCATGTGTACACTGTCTCATAAATTGCAGCTTATTAAAGTGTCGCTCGGTGTGCCACAAAAGAACACAACCTCTCTCTCTCTCTCTCTCTCTCTCTCTCTCTCTCTCCCTCCTCTCTCTTGATGAGGATAGTGCTGGCCTGTTTGGCAGTGGTGTCAGGACAGAGGGCGACAAGGCTCATTAGCACGCTCCCTTCCCTCCGTCCTCCACAGCGCTCACCTGCAACGACGGATCAAACTGGAAAAGGGAAGGTAAAGCCCTCCTCAGACTTCATTTCGCTCGTGAAGCCCTCTCTGTGTTTCCTCCTGCGGTCTCTGTGGCGGCATTAAGTTTCATAACACCGGCTGGCTTGCAGGCTAACCGCAGGGCCTGCACCGCCAAGATTCCCTCATATCTTCAGCTCGCACCACAACAAGGTTTCTTTCAGACTGCAAGCGCCGTGCACACACAAGCTTGTGGGTTACTATGTAAAGTCTGCCTATGCGACAGTCATTACCGCGCACAGTATATTGCATTCTTCGGGTTTTCCGAATGACAAACAAGGCACGGTCGGGTCTTGTCTGAGGAATGTGCTGTGCACTTGGCCAAGAGCACTCGGCTCCGAAACCCCGTCACGTCAGAAACTTCGAGAAGTCTCTAAGGGTTTTGTTATCATGACATGATTCAGTTTCCATTTCCCATGCATTCCTGACATACTAATACACACGCATACACACACTGACAGGCTGCTCTCCTTCCTGCAAGCAGCCTCTGCACAGGGAGATAGCGCAACAGTAAAGTACACACAACAGGATTAACTGCTGCAGCACTCCACAAAACCGCGTGTTTGTGTGTGTGTGTGTGTGTGTGTGTGTGTATGCATGCAGATGTATGTGCATGTGAAAAAGAGGAGGAAGATGGGAAAGTGATAGTATATTTGTGCAGGGTACATGTTTAAGGACCATACCCGTGGTTTTGCATGTTCAGCATAGTACGTACAACATGCATATACTTCACGTTTCTGCTAATCTTTTCCCAAAGCAAGCAGTCATGATATGAAAATGAACTTTCAGAGACTTCATGTTTTCCTCACACCAGTATTCTGTCACCATAAAAAGTCCTTCACATTAGATTTCCTAAAAGCAGCAGCTCTGTTGTGTTCTGATGACTTGAAATTGGGCGGGAAGCGGTCTGTCCGATGGAAAATCGCCCTGGCAGCAGCTCTCTTATCCACAGAAGCAGAACACTTTAAGGTGGGGGTTTCAACCAAAAATTTAAATTTGAAAATCGATGGGTTTTGATTATATGTTTGATCAAAATTTTAGCACCCCCACATGATTTGCAAAATGATTTATTGCAATGTAAAATGTAAAATGTAAAATAGGCCAAACATTCAAAATTACCCATGTGATCCTTAAATGTGCATGTGTATGTGTGTGTGTATGTAAACATTTACATGCGTGTGTTCCTGTGAGCCTGTGATCATTTAGTGCTGCAAGGGTTCCTTCCAGCACTGACATGATCTCTGACATGGCTGCAGCCTGCAAAGCAAACAAGTCAAGTTTGACAAGCAGTCTGACCGTGTTTTCAGACCTATCAAGATGACTTTAGCACATCTGAAGTCAAATTAAATGAATGCCCTGGCAGATGTTCTTGCTGGTTCAAGAGCAATAACACCAGAGATCACTTTTTTCTCTTAAATTTTTGTTTCCACGTTTATTGCTAAGCATTCATCTCTGGTATTGCTGCACTGCATTTCCCAGAGACCTCGTCACTGCTTAAAGTGTAAAAGACCAATACAGTGGTCCCTCGTTAATCACGGGAGTTATGTTCTAAAAATAACCCGCAATAGGCGAAATCCACGAAGTAGTCAGCTTTATTTTTTTTTATAATTATTATAGATGTTTTAAGGCTGTAAAACCCCTCACTACACACTTTAAAGCAAGCTGAACGCATTCTGTACTGTACAGGAGACACGGCACGGAGGAGATTGATTGACAATGGTCTACAGTCCCTTAGCCAATCAGGACGCAGAACACAATACGCTGTAAAAAAAAAAAAAAAAAAAAAAAAAAGCATGCAAAATTGCACTGCGAAACTGCGAGGCCGCGAAAGGTGAACCGCGCTATAGCGAGGGACAACTGTATATGAAATCCTTTTTGCTAAGACTGTGGTCTATAAAAGATGGTGGTAGTGGTGGGGTGGGGGGGGTCAAGACGCCTGTAATCTTCAGAGCTGGTTTGCGTACTACATCGCTCCACTGCTGCCTGAGCAGAGGATTTACACAAGTATTCCCCTTGAGACTTAACAACCACTCATTACTCCCAGCACATAGTAGTCGGTGATATAGTGGTAAATAAAACGGTGGTTAAACTATGACCTGCAGTGGGGGATCATTAGTAACAACCGCCGATGTGGACACATCTGGTATATTTACCGAGAGGCATTACTGTAGGCTTTTCCTCGCTCTATTTTTATGTGACTTACATCAGTTTGAATCTATTCACTATGATGCATACTGTGAATTTACATCACAGAGAGTTCTGTCAGCCTAAACATATAGTAAAGTTTAAATCTATAAATATTCAAGTGGGTAAACTAACTTCATGTGTTTTTTGTTTTTTTGTTTTTTTTTTTTAAATATGTCCTGATGTTTTTTTAAATGTGTTCTGATGTTTTTTAAATGTGTCCTGTACGGCGACCTTGAGTGCCAAGAAAGGCGCCTTTAAATAAAATTTATTATTATTATTATTATTATTATTATTATTATTATTATTATCATTATTATTATTATTACCTACATGAATAGTTGTTATGATTTTGTTGCATGTGATATTCAGAATCTTATCCTCAATCCTCATTAAGCCGGATATCATTCACTGCCAAAAGGTTGCAAAAAAGTCTGTAGAGCTTCTGGGATTAATTAGAAAAATGTAACTACTACATTATGACTCATCTAAGCCTGTCACATTTCCTCATTGATCCACTGGCATTAAAAGAGTGCTCGTGACAATACAGTGTGTAAAACACAAAATATTCCAGTCAAATGTGAATAGGAGGAACATTGTGCTTATATTACTTCATATTTGTTACTGATTGTATTACGTTTCTATTAAAACCCCCAGCAAGAAAACAATCTGCACTGACGCCCAATGTTCTTGTCAGGCTTTAACCGAATAGAATCAAAGTATTGTGAATACTCCCACCTAAGGAAACTTTTTTTTTTTTTTTTTTTTAATCTTTTTTCATCTAAGTCATCCAAGTGTACAATTGAAAGATGGCGGTGGGAAGTAATTCAACTTGAGTCTGATATTTGGAAGATGTGATTAGAAAGTAACAGCTCCAGTGCAGTTTGTTGCATTATCACTCAACACCAGTGCTGAGATGCATATTGTGTACTTCTGTCTGTATATTTGTATGGGTGGGTTTCTTACCGAAAGCCCAGGCGGGTGACGTGCTGGCTGCCCAGCCTGGAGAGGCTCTTCTTGGCTGAATCCTCCAGGTTGTTTGAACCCTCATCGTTGACCACCATGGCTAATATGAGCCCCGCTTCCACATTGTCCACATACTGGGCCAGGCGGCGACTCTCGTCCTTACTGCGGTACGTGTCAAACCTGTAGGAATGGAGGTGGTGTAATGGACTAAGATGATGGTATTGTTAAACATTACAGACATGACACAAATCTTAAAAAAGATTTAAAAGGATATTTCACCCATAATGCATTATTCTTATAGTCACCGTGTGCTACATTCAGTCCGGGACAAAGAAAGATTTACTCAAATGCCCTCAGTGTAAACTCAGTTTTACAAATCACTATCAAAAGTTCTGTTTAAAAAGCTGACACTTGCCGCTAAGTGCATCCGTCCAAGTAGCATCCTTAGCACCAAGACTTAGGAGAAAATACGAGTGTTTGGAAAGTACTGAGCCTATGACTGGATAGCAGAGACTTGGATTATACAACGTGACATTCATCCCCACCCACCCACCAAATACAGGTAGAATTCAGTATATCACTATAAATCACTGTAGTTTACAAAAGGCACCTGAAGTAATTGAATCATTTCAGTGTACATGATACTACTACTCCCATGAGTACTGCCTGCACACTGTGAGCCCATTCCATTGGTCCATCCACGTCATCATCTCGCCAGTGACAGCCAAACGACAGTAAATGCAGGAGCCTAAGCCTTGATGTAACAAACAGCAAAACAATGCAAACAGCAGCTTGTACTAATGGGTGTGAGCTCTGATCACTATTTGGGGATAAAGTATGTACTCTGAATGTCTCCTGGTCACAGTTTAACAAGCGGCATAGCGGAAACGCTGGATTCCCACTGCTGTGGCCATTAAAGACAGCTCCACTAGCATATGTGGACTATGACAAGTTTCAGGAGTCAGCAGTCAACCACGACTGACCAGCTAAGGTAGCGACAAAACAAAAACACATTCAGCAAAGTTTGCCAGAGTCATTCTGCAAAAGAGTGCCTTAAGACAAGACGGGCCACAGATGGCAGGAAATAAGAAACGCTGTCACCAGTTCCACTGCACAGGATGTGGTGCCATTTCAAGCAGCCGAGAGAGATGCTTTCAAACAACCTTGACTACTTTGGACACCCTGCCGAGCCAGAAATATTTCAGTCATCCAGCTCCTTCTCCATTGCATGATTCATGTCACCAGACTCTGGAACATAAACTGCAGACGGTTTCATATTTTGCCACAACAACCGATTTGATAATGTCATTAACGGTATCTAATATACTATTAACAAGAGCGAGCTAGTACAATACAAGACTTTCACAAACACATTTTTAAGTCTTTTTTTTTTTTTACACAATTTTGAGTGATACAAAATATCATCAATTATCATAATCTGCAAAATCCCTAAAAATGTTGCGATATTATTTTTTTGTCCAAATGACACACCCACTCTGAATATAAAAATATAATAGGTCTAATCAAATATTGCTGATCAGTGGTTTGAAATGGGAAAAAAGCAAATAAATAAATAAATAAATAAGTAAAGATTAAGACTAAGACAAATGAAGTCCAAGAGGAGACAAAGAAGACCAACAGGCATTTTGAGTAAAAGCAGAAGGTCGTAGGTGGCTATAGGATATGATCCAGCTTTAAAGAAAATCATGATGCCTACTACACTGGTTGGTTATGGTTAGATAAACAGACCTGTAATCTTTTCTTGTTCAATACAATTTTATTTCCAAACAAATGCATCCCGTTACAGTCTCCAGTAAGCTCTTATTACTTTCTTTTTGTTGGATGGGTGATTTTGGCTGGTGAAAATGCCACAGTGGCTGCTGAACGAAAAGTTAATGTCAAGCCCTAATGACAAGTGTGAGCTTTTTAAATGTAACTTCTGATTGTGTTTTGCTGTTGTAAAGTAAGAGATGGCTAGCCTTCTTGGAATATGAGATTACCCTGAAGCCTTGTGAGTAAACTCTGATGCTTTATATCAAAGGATACCAAATGGACAAGGCAGACAAAAGATCTAACACTGGTGAGTCCAACTTTTCCGGAAAGCTGTCTTCCGGATTTCACGCTTCAGTTTTGATTTGCCACCTCCTGCAGCAGGGAAGATTTCCACCAGTAAACATACCTCACACCAGAATTTAAGCTGGACAAACAAGGTGGAATTTGCTGTTATAGTTGGGGGAGATGCTGTTTTCTGTTGCAGGCAAACTTTGTGATGGAGGCTGATAAAACGGGTCTATTTGTACATTTAAAAAAATCCTACCATAGCTGTACTATTCAGCAGCTTATCAGGCACACCGACGTGCTGCCATAGCCTCCGAAAATGCCACCAGTTGTGAGTCTGATAAACACGGTCTACCTGTATTAACCTGGATCCTGTGAGACTGGACCGGATTCATGCATTAAACCAAGACGCTCTGATGATCCATTTATCCCCCAAAAACCTCCAGCTGTCAGCCCCATCAAAACAAATGCAATGTGTCTCCAGTCCACGCACAGTATAGCAATTATGAAAATGGTAATAAATTAATATAGGCACACAGATCTGGCCACGAAGTGAGCAGTCAATGTTGGATACCGGTGGATGGGGGAAAAGTGTATAATGTTTTGAATGATGTAAATATTATCCATTGCAAAAGAAGTCCGGCCTCTTTTGCATACTGAAGACACAGTTTAACGGCAGCTAGAAATGTAATCCAGCTAAACTGCATCTAGACCCAATCACAATAATCAAATCAATAATCAAAAGAGCACCATGCCAAAATCTGAGATGCAACTTTGTGACCTCTTTCATCAAAACGGTGTATTCACCCACAGGATTACCACTAACTCCATGACTTGTGTTTGTCACAGCCTTCACAGAAAACCCTAGATGCTGTGAGGAAAGCCAAAGACCCCCTTGGCAACGAGATGCTGCATCTCAAGGGGTTATCCCACGGTAAATAAAGAATTAATTAAAAGAAAGACCGATATGACCAAAGTGACACCGGGCTCCAGCAATCGTTCTGTGCTTAGAGCTGCTCATACAGCCCACGGGGAATATGGGGTTGTTGCAGCAGCAGAGAACACCAGCAGGACATGCTGTAAATGCAACAAAGAACTATAACATACTGAGAATAATCCAACAAAGAGATGGTATCTTTGTTTGCAGATTTGTGAAAGTGGGTATAGTATATATGATATGTGCACGAAAACAGATGGTTGACAGATGAACGCAACATAAGGACAAGGACATGTACGGAACACGGAGGTACGCATAGTGCAGTACTGAAAAAACTAGCAAATCAATGCACGTGCCTTTCCAAACAATCACATTAAAGCACGCCATCACATCGAGAGACGCTCGCTGAATGATTGCTCATGAATAACCGCAAAAACAGACGCAGTTTTACGGCGACAGCCTGAAAATACCAATCTAAGAACCTTCGAAGATGAGCTCTAATGAGCAAGAGAGTGAGGTCAGCTCTAAGCAGAAGCTGAACAAACAGTGAATCCATCAGCCGGTGAAACACTGCCCCCCTATGAAGCACTGTTTGCTGTGTTTATCCATCTCTAATTGTTCTTTAATTGTTCCCTGATCACTCTTTGCAGTTGACTCAGCCTGTATATTAAATGTGTCCTAATAACCCGTAGTAAATGTTTTTTTTTTTTATGGTTGTCATCATTAAATCAGACAAAGGCTTGATAAATGGTGCAGGATGGAGACAGTAAATTAAAGGAGATGGGATGCATTCCAATACTCCTTCCTTAAAATTACCCAATCATCTATTTACCACTTTATGTCAATTTATCTGACCTCCATTTGCCATGAAAGCAAGACGGATAGTTAATCATGAAAGGATATTAAGGAAATTCATTTCTAAATTTAATATCCCTGCATGAACCAAAGGCGGAGGCGCTAGAAGTGCATTTGCTTCTTTCATTTTAACCCAGTAAGATATTGCATCAGGTGTAGGAAGCAATGTACAAGCAAATCTCTCATTTTTGTTCGCATCCACCAATTTGATCATATTTTGTTAGCGTCCACTGCTTCCTCGGATTCACCAACATTTTCTTATTTTTGCTTTTCTCTTAGATAAGACAAATTTTTACATGCGTTCGAGAGCAAGATAAGAAAAAAATGTTGTCACACTCTACAAAGCCTTAATCCGATGCAAAAAAACCATACATTTTCAAATCGAAGAACATAACAAGGCACATTCACTGAATGTGTTTGAGAACTCATCGAAACAGCTGTTCAGACAGTAGAACTGCAACTCTGTAAGTGCCAAGGCCTCAAAAAGGAGTCATGCTATGTTTCTAATAAATGCTCAGATACATGCCTCCGTTTATGAACAGGTGGGATTCCTCATAACCCACACCTGGGTAAGAATAGTTTTGGATGGTTACTTATATATTAGTTATTTTTTTCTTAAAGCCTGTGTAGGTAACTTTTTTTTAGAGTGGGCAGACTGTCATCAAAAATATGAATTTTCAGCAAATTAAATTACAGCCCCAGGAGCAGCCCGGGATTGTTTTCTCAGTGTTGGATCAGACCCTCTGTGTATAATGGTGCTTTGTCAAAATAATGAAGGCAAAAAAAGTTACCTACATAAGCTGTAACAGAAAAATGAGAACAAATTTGAGAAACATTGAAGCGCATGTTGCATCTGGCCCCTTGCTCCTCAGTCAGATGCAGTGTGTACTGCTGAGGCCCACTCAGTAGCGTTCTGTACCTGTCATCGTGGAGCACCTCTCCAGTCTTGGGGTTGATGATGTGGACGATGATCCCCCGGTTTCCCCAGCCTCTCTGGAACAGGTAGCTGTTCTGGTTGCTCTCTCCAGGGTGGAGGGTCTTGTTCAGGAAAGTCCATGACAGCTTCTTCCTGCCATGGATCTCCAGGGTCCCTCCCGTTCCTACACCAATGTACTTTCGGCCAAAGTAGCTGTGCTCCGGATCACTGTCATCAGATCTGAGAACAGCCATGTGTAGAGAAATTGCAAAAGTTAGTCTGCAAACAGATTCTTCATTTTCTCGAGTGGAAAATTTGGGTACTTAACTCACAGGGTTTTCTAATGAAGCAGGAATGTTTAGCTTAGTCTTAACTAATGTGAATGGGTAAAAATCATGTTTACTAGCCACTTTGGAAATTCCTATTTCTGGGGTTAGATTGAACAATTATCTTCTACATTCAGGGAGCAGGTAAACAGGCGTTAGACTGCAGACCCCCGTTGAGGCTGTGTTTTAGTGTCTGTTTCCATAGATGGTCAAAGTCACACCTCAGATCAAACTAGTGACTCTATTTCTTATCTTGCTAAAGACCTGCGGAGCCCTCTCAACAGTCCTTGGAAAGCACTGGGACTCAGTTCATTAATGCCACATAATGATGAGAGTGAGGAATGGCTTTGATCTCACATGGACTTAAAGGCTCTGTTGTAACCAGTCACCAGTACTGCATTTCACTTTGCTGATGTTCAGCTATTGACACAGAGCTGTTATGGCTGTTATGGCTCAATTCAATTCAATTCAATTCAATTTTATTTGTATAGCGTCAAATCAAATCATAACAAAAGTTATCTCAAGGTGCTTTGACTGTTATGAGATTAAAAAAAAAATAAAAAAAAAAAAAAATCTGAAAAGATTTAAATGCTGTAATGAGAGCATGACTTTTGAACCCAAATGGTTTGAAATGTGAATTAGGCTCCAAACAATGTGAGGTTTTGAAAGCTGATACTAATACAGTACCAACATTTTTGAAAATATTTTTTTTACTAAGCATCTTAGAATTACATCACTTTCAACAAAAACTCTTGCCCGGGTGAAAAATAATAATAATGTAGTATGCAGTATTCATAATGTAGTATTCATCAGTTCTATAATATAGATGTAATCAAACAAACTGCATCACATCCATCACAATACAGGACCAGTATTGACGCAATATATCAGTGAAATTATCAGTCTAAAGATATTTTGAATTGCTCCCACAGCACACTTTAGTTTAATATGTACTAACTGGTTTCACTGTTTGAAAATTCTTGCCATTCTGCCAAGCTTGTCTTCACTAACACTCCTACACCATGCTACACAGTGCAGCTGATGAATGGTTACACACATATTCAGTGCATACTGTGGGCTTATACCTTCCAAACAAGGAGATGGTGAGGTTGCCTTGATATGGACAAGCTGGGCTTCCAATGTGCAGCTCGCCTTTGTTTCCAATCAGGATGTGTTTGGTTCGAAGCAGGATGGGCCGGCTGGTGTCAGCAATCACCAGCTTTCCTACGGGGAGGGAGGGAGGTGGGAGAAAGACACAGAGAAAGAGGGAGAGAGAGAGAAAGAGAGGCAGAGTGATGACGTCTCCTGGCAGGTCTTTCATGCCCCAGTGCCCTCAGACACCTCCTGTCTTCCTACCATTTATGGCCCTGGACTCGGGCCGTCCACACATACACACATACGCAGCAGAGGGCAAGTGTCTCCGTTACCACGTCTGCAAGCCAATAATTCCAGTTAAACAGTCAAGTGCATGAGAAACGGCTGCTTTGATTTTAATGGCCATTGGACATCAAACACATACTGCAACTTTGAGATGTATAGATCCATAAAATGATATAAAAACAGTGAAGAGCACCCTCTGTTGTGGTGCTACTATTCTTTTAGTGTCTGGCCCTTCCCTCCATCTGGAGTCATACTCACAATTTATTGTTTATATGATTAATCTTTCAAAATAATACTGCTCTGCTTGTATTTATCCCCCCCACACTGGAAGCAAGGAAAATCATCTTCTTTTTGTAATTTTGACATTGTTTGTTTTTTTTCTTCCAACAGCTATAATCGTTTCACGGAGAGATCCAATTAGAACACAGCCTCCCGCCACTATTTGACTGATTCTTCAGCCGCACCTGCTATTCCAATATGTGATAGCTTCAACCAGCTATAGCCTTATGTTACGCTAGAGCAGTGTTCCCCAACCCAGTCTTCAAGAGCCCCCTGTCCTGCAGGTTTTGGTTTCATCTCTACTCTTGCACCAATTTAGGCCTATGCACCTTCATGCATGCCCTGTTCAGGTAGATCTGTTTCAACCAATCAGCATGAAGCCCTGGAATGGATCAGGTGTGAAAGAGTAGAGCTGAAACAAAAACCTGCAGGACAGGAGGGTCTTGAGGACTGGGTTGGGGACCACTGCTCTGGGGGAATACAGACTCAGATTGATGGATATGGATTACTGTAGAAATGCAGCCTTTAAAACTCTGTTTTATTACAGTTATTGAAATTCAGGAATTCTCCAATTCTGGTGGATGATGAAAATAGTACTCAAGACTTATTCTTGGTATATTCAATATTTTTTTTTTAACCCTAATTTGCATGAAGTAGGCTAGCCCTCAACTTTATGCAGATGAAGAGACGGCAGTGCAACACCCCGTCTCTCAAAACGCAATGCGATGCTACCCGAATGCATTGCACAGCGGCCTACATAGACAATGAATGGGAAGTGAGGGAATGACTTATCCTGTGGACCCGTAGCATAATGGTAAATGCATGCTCCTGTAACTGTAGTCTGCAATGAGGTCATCTTTGGTGTCACACAATACCACCTTTTACAGAGTTCGACAGCTGATGACACACCCTAACCCTAATCCTAGCTTTAACTATTTGCATTAGTTAGATTTTAGTTAATTTCACGAGTTCAGGGTTCACTTCTCACAAGGTACTGTATGCTCCATGTAAGCCGCACAAGCCAATTAGGATAAAAGCTTGAAAAAACAATCTCTTTCTAACATGTTAACCAAATTCTTTTAGTTTGTCACACATAATTGCCAACCTAGCATCAACATGGCATAAATAACGTTAGGAAGATGTTACATAAAATTATGTCTTTTGTAACACTAATTAACCCTCTGGCTTATCATGTATCATTATTTGTCATTATCAACTCTACTTACCACTGTCGTGCCTTCTTTTCTATTGTCTCATCCCTGGAAGGCTAAATACTGGGGTTGTCATTGCAACGGTGGTTTAGGCGGGTTCCCACATAAGTCCCCAAACAGTGGCCTTCCTTGTCTGTCCTTAAACCCCCCCTCTGGGTGATGACATTACCTGGCTCCAAAGATCAGCAGTATGTATGCTTTGTAGCATTAGAAGTCAGGCTTTATTCTGATTTGGCTCTGGGTTCTAATTATTCTTTAATGTAATATTTCCCAAGATTCCTGTTCTTTCTTGATTTTGATTACACCTTTGGGGATTTGGTCAGTGCTTTGGAGCTACAAGTACAATGATGTTCCTAACATTATCGGCCACCTGAGAGATCAGAAAGAACAAAAAAGAAAGAAAGAAAGAAACCTCCTACACACAAATGCTGCCCAGGGCCTTACAATGCCTTCCACACAATGCATGCTGGGATAGCCACCAGCACCTCGCCACCCTAAAAAGACATGTGCAGGGAAACAGGTTACCTCCATTGAGGATCTCAATGGAGTGGACAGTAGCTGAAGATGTGAGCAGGACCTTCCTGCCATAGCCGATGGTGACACGGTGGTCCTCACTGTGGCCGGGTGTCCATGGCTGCAGTCCTGGCTCCTTATCTGGACACACTGGAGGAGACAGACACATAACGAATGAATAGCAATGCAAACACTTAGTCACCACTCGATGTCTATTCACTTCATGGAATAGGAGACAAGTTGGCTGATGGTGACCATGGTTACCATTGCGCCATAGTGCCATCCATGGCTGCCACTGCATCTGAATCGGTGTGTGAAATTGGGACCTTAATGTCTTTTTGATATCAGCTCAGAACACTTTGCACACTATTTGTCTGTACTTCTGTACTGATACGTACTATACTAAATGATTCCATTGTGAAAACTGTGTGCTTATCAAAGTTGACATTGAACTTCACTGCCATCTGCAAATCACTGTCTGTCAAATATTTGTCAGACTGTGAGTCAGCAAGGAAAGATGGCTGCTTGGGACAAAGCAGCCTGTTAGTAGTCAATCGCATGCCAGCAGTGGGACAGCTGGCACCCAGCGAGGTACAAATTGTAACACAGTGCGCCCCGGTGGATCACCAGGTAAGAGCGTGTACCACATGTTAAGGCGAGTCCTGATCACAAATCGGGATTGGGTTTGAATCTGACCTCAGGCCCTTTGCTGCATCCACTCTCTCTCCCCTGCCTTCCTTGTCTCTCTCTACTGTCACATCAAGTGGAAGGTCACCCCAAAGAAATTGTAACATAGCGCGTTTGTTGCAGTTCAGCACAAAGTAAGTCCCAAACCTCTTAGAAAAACAAACCTCTGACTCATTTCTTGTGATTTTCCTTGTTCTGGCCTACTCTGTATCCTGGAGAAAAGGGTCTGCCAAAACCCCTGCAACTCTTCCAAGGTGCATGAATCAAAACAAACCAAAGGAATGAAAAAAACATCAGCTACTCTTGGAGATTAAATAACAAAGCACTGTTAAAAAACAGATATTGAATTTCTCATATTGTTTTTTTTTTTTTTTTTTTTTTTTTTAAAGATTTGCATAACTGGCCAAATACAGACAACCTGATGTCACGTCAGGATAATTCCAGCTACAATAGAGTTTAATGTTTCAGCGAATCTAAAACATCAACAATTAACATCAGGTCTTGGCATCAGTCCCTCGTTATCAAAGAGCAGGATTTTGTTCTGACGTGTTGAGAAAGAAACAAAGCCATGACCACACACTCATGCCCGATTTAATAAATTAGTTGGCTAGCTGTATTTTTATACTTTTGAGTGAAAGCAAAAAGTTCAACCTCCTCTCTTGTCAACACTGGCCATTTACAGAAATGGCCAAAAGTGCAAATCCTATCTCGGCTGTTTGGTAATTAGGGTTAGACCTGATTTAGGAAAATAGCCACTGCAGATTAACAGTTTCTAAGTCAATGTTCCTATTCTAAGTTAAGTTAGGATTTGCATCTGAAATATAAAATTGGTAAAATATCTTAGACTCTTCTGTAATATGGCTTCTGAAGAAGTAGCTAAATGAGATTCATGGAAAGTAGTTACACCAAAAAAAACCCAGTAAATGATCACAAATATGATCACAAAAATGCATCACAAAATAACTGGATTGCAATTGATATCACAGTGATATCCAGTATCAGAAGATCCGAAGGTGGACTTTTTCCTTTATTTGGTATTGTGACAATTATTTTCTGAGTAGCTCGAGTTGTTTCATTCTTTCATTACTCTGAACACCTCTTTACTTTCCAGACATATACATGAGGATAAAATAGTGCACAGGAATATTGAATTGCCCAGTCAAGAGTAAGAGTGAGTGATAATCCCATTTAGTTTGTGTCCATTATTGTCAGGATACCACCGAGGCGCTGTGTGTAACTGTCCAACCTGCCCAATAGGATTTCAGTCTATTGCTCTCCGGTGTGTGCAGGCATTGCCTCATCTCCCTTCTGCCTAATGGATCTATCAATGTCACTGACTGGCCTGGGACCCAAATTGTCAAGTAGATTTCCCAGAGGACAGGCATGGATTGATAGGTGGTGTGGTGCAATCAATTGGGCTCTTTTTGTGTGAATGAGGGCTGTTTGCCTATGGAGCATTCAGAGTGTGTACATGTGGTCTTGTTTATCTCACTATTATGGTTCATGTCTAGCCATGGTACTATTTATCACTTCAACAAGACATTTAATTATGTCGAGAGTCATTTTCCGAACTTCTAAACTTCTGGGTTGGAGTGATGTGCCTTATTCAGCTTTAAGAGATTCAAAGTTCTCAAAGGAAAATCCTGTGAGAGTTGTGAATCCTGAGACAAATGAATGTGCACTTCCACTTGTGGGATTGTCTCATTCATATGGACGATATTTTTCACTTGTTTTTAGAAAAACAAGATTTTACCATTTTTTTGAATGCTAGACAAAATAACCCCAGCTATTAATGTGTTTAATAATAATATTTTGAGTGTGATGTAATGTTTATGATATTCAGCTGTGATATGATTGCTACATTACTGATATTCAAAGCCGAATTTCAAGAGGCTTTGAGACGCTACCAGAATACCATTCACATACCATGCAGACAAAAAGAAAGCTGTCAGAGCTTCTCTCCGTGTCTTTTTTCTTCTGCACACACATACACCCCCACAAGCATATCATACTCTCACACACTCCATGCCGGCAAGAAAGAAACAACAAAAAACAGTCCTCATCAGTGCCTGTTCAAACTAACAGCCACAGGCATTTTAAAGCGAGTGGCTGAAGTTCTCTGGAGATTGTTCCCAGTTATGTGAATGCTTGGCAGCCAGTGAGCGGAAATGCTGAATATGCTGCTTGGCATTCCTTTTAAAGCCTTTTTTTTTTAATCTAACAACACAATGAACTGTGTCTGACCTCAGTCAATCTGACCTAGTGATGTACAGCAGAAATAGTTTGGCAAGAATAAAAACTTGAGAGCATCACTCCTGGTCTCTTTGCGTTTCCAATTACGGGTGAAGACAGGGCCATAATGGACTGTATCACAGTGATGATCTATTAGGGAGATGCTGTTGCCCAGAGTCAGCAGTGCTTGTTGCTCTTGTTGTCTTTGTGCTGAGAGCCAGCTCAAGAGAGACAACTGAACACACTGCTGAATAGAAATGTGTGTGTATATGATGCAAAAATTCCTCACCATAAGTTAATTAGACTTATATCCAGTCATTTCCAGTTATATCAAGTCTGTTCAATGCAATTTCACTTGGTTTTGGAATATTTATGAGAACAAGAATGAATATGTTGAAACAAGGCAGAATGACCATCCGTTCACACCTGTTCCTACAAAAGTGACAATATCACTCTTGTCTCTAAACCTTTGTCATCTGTTTCCTAGAGTCTGCTGCTTGAAGGTATATGTGCGTCCAAGCAAAATTTACATATTCAGCTTTGATTGGGCCATGCAAGGACCTGTTGCATTTGTGTTGACGGACTAACGGAAATTTGCATAAAAGTGAACGTTTGTAACAAGCAGTGTGACCGGCCGGTAAGGCAAATCATCCCACTAGTGTCAAGAAATGACATTTGACTCGAGAAAATTCTGGAAGTAAATTGATGAGCATTAAAAACAAGTGGGATTATCTCATGCCACTGACAGATGGTTTTTTCATTTGCTTGAGGTAAAATAAGACTTTAACACTGAAGAGCCCCTTTCACACAGTACTAAACCTAGGGCAAAGACCTCCCTGGGCTAACAGTCATTTCACACTTGATATTTAGAATGTGGGATATCAAAACTAATCCACACACATCGATCTGGCCCTGATCTTTATTTTTTGCGGATCTCCCCAGGAAGTCAAGATTGGTGGTGTGAATCAAGATTAGATTAAAGGTTAGGTTAGAATGAAAGCAGTAGAACACTTTTGAGTAGCAACATAATTCTTGTTGTCTAACTGAAACTTAAAACAAAAGCAATAGGGTGGGTTTGAAAAACAACCGAATGTCACGTAGCTGGCTTAGGTTAGCTGAGGGCTAAGGAATGCAAGTGTGAAAAGGGCTCCAATGAGAATGGATGACTTGTGGAGATGGAGATGTTTGCAGTGTACCATTTGATCTGTCATGAAAGTGCAGAAATCCTCTAACAAGCTCAGCCAGCCGAGCAGGCAAGCTATTCATTTGGATGAATTCACTAACAGATGTTAGCATGAAGATGGAAACAAAGGCAATGAACCGGAAAAGGAAACGTGGATGCTTTTCCACAAGGCCACACCACCAGTCATGTGATATTTTAGGCCAATCAGATGGACACAAAGAGGGGACTGGTGTGTGAAGAATCAGAGCAAGGCTGTTCACACTGCAGAGCCTGAAGTGGTGTGTTGTTTCCTCTGTAATCATGGGTTTTGTTCATATGAACTTGATGAAATTTGTTTCTGCACCAAGTACAGGATGACCTCACTCAGATGGGGAAGTGAGCTGAAAGCATACACCGCATAAACAAATCCATCTTAACGATCCATTTGGTGTGCTAATGAGTTGGAAAGTGCTTATTTACTATGTTTTTCAGTGTTTGCAAATTTTCATTTATACATCTCTACTTAATGTGTGTTGGAATTGTCGCTCTGCTTCTATCCCTCTCATTTGCTTTATTCTTATTTATATCCTATTCTTTGATGTACTTCACGACTATTTGCTGTAGCCCAATTTCTCTGTGATAGGGATCATTTAAGTTTCATCTAATATAATTGCACAGAAAATGAAAGCATTGAAAAAAAATAAGATGGCCCCACCAAGGCAAGCAGGAAGGACCAAGAGTTAAATCTTGAATGCCTAAGCCACAAAATATCCATTTTACCAAGTCATATAATCCTGTATTGAGTCCAACTAATTTAGTCCTAACTAATTTTCTTGAAATAAGTGTCTTCATATTTGCCAAGTCTTTCTATTAAACACAATTCCTGAAACAATAATGTAATGGCAATGAAAACTATAATAATATAAGCCAAATTGAAACTTGAATTCCTGTGGAGAAATCAAGTAATGAACAATTTCCAGATCAATTACAGTTGACTAGTTATGTGTCATTGATCAACAGGAGGATGTTTCCTGAGAGTTTTTTCAGCCTGATGGTGGCTCTAGAGGAAAGGACAGGTAGCCTCTAGAGGCGCTGCTGTTTGTCAGGCAGCCACTGTAAATAACACATTGTTCTCAATGACTTCCCTGGTTAAATGAAATTTTAAAAAAGTAACTGAGTCATCAAAATCGGTGGAGCTCCTCTTCTGGGGCTCATGAATGTGCACAGCAATGTTGAAAAGACTCAAAGAATCTGCAGCAGGAGACGCAATGGTAATCAGAGAAAATCCATATAATTCATTTTGGAATAGCACAGGGTAATCCTTGAGTTCCTCACATTCTAAAATATTTTTTCTTTGCTGCTAAGTGCTCTTTGAGTTTTTTTCCTCTCCTTTTTTAAAATACTGTTTTTTTTTTGTTTTTTTTTTATGTTTAGCCTTGGATTTTGTTAGTTTTGCTGGTGGGGTTTGAGTTAAGCTCTTTTCTTTGTCTGTTCAGCCATGGCGGCATGGTCCAGCTCTTCTGCTTTTTTCCAACAACAAACAAACTGGAAGTGAAAAATGCATCATTCTCTGTGCATTAGGGAACTTTTCCCAGGAAAGAATTACCAGGCACCAGATGGTTATGCCATATGATAGTAAAGGTAGGTGGAAGAACAGGTTGACATCTTTTTGCCCCAACTTGGAAGCGTTCAGATGTTCAGCTCATTTGAACGCCCACACCCAAGGTCAACAGTTGCCCTAAGCAAGGTACTTATAATCTTTATGTCGCCCCTGGGCATTTTCATTTGCCCTTAACAATGACAGTGTTCTTAACTACCACTAGCTCAGCAGTTATCAGTTCAGATGAAATGTTTTATAGGTATAAACATGTTCAGTTCAACATTAAACCGTGTATTAAATGCAGGTATGTAGTGAGCTGTGGTGTACTTGGAGCAAACCCTTTGTAATTGGTTGTTTATGCATCATGTCACTTGTCCTGTTTTGTGATTGGCTGTGGGGGTGGGAGCTAGAGAGAGCAGTTCGCAGAGAAGAGAGGTGAGCGGCGGCAAAAAGGATGAAGCATGAAAAACATGAAACTAAAGACTAAGAGAAGTAGTAACAAAAGTTACAAAAAAAAAGTTACAAAAGTTATGTTGTAAAGTGTGCAAAGTTCCAGGTTATTGTTTGGTTGGACTGGTTAAAGGTCCCGTAGGCAGTCATATTTTCCGCTTTTCTTCTTTACTTTGTATAATTGGTATTTGTAGTTAAATAAAAAGTACACTGAAAGGTATTTAAAACAAAACAAAAAAAAAAAAAAAAAAAAAAAACATATACAACAAATTTAAAAGGGGCACAGACAAGGTCCAGCATTATCAGTGCAAATTCATTCATTTCGGTGAAAGGTCAGTTGACTGTTATTTTCTTGAATTTACTGTCACTGATTGTGAAGTGAACAAGTAGTTTATTTTGATAGTGTTATTTTCATCATTATTTGATAAATTTTAGTTCATTTTGAGGACATAGTGGTTTCTGTGGTGTGTCAGGTGTTCAAAAAATGTTACAGTGAAGCCATACTAAAACAAGGGAGAAAATTGATACTGATGATTGATATTTGTTATATACTGATTGATACGCTCTAAAGTAATGATAAGGATATAAGTGAACCTAAATTAAATGATCAAACTCAGGGTGCTACCCACAGGTAAAGGTACAGAAAGCGCTACATTTAAAACAGCTTTTCTTTAGTAGGGGATGATTGTGTGATTGTTGATTTTTGATTTTTACTACCCTGGCCTGCTGATATTTGTGGATTTGTGGCCATGTTTTCTCTTTGGGTTCACACACTACAGTGATTTGTCACATCAGGTGGGAGAGACATCCCAGCCTGCAGACAATTCCCAATCATGTCCACCTGTAATCACCACTAGGGGGCTGACGGGAATATTTTTTTCCCAGTTGGCATCTTGTATTTACAATAAATCTAATATGTCATGAGTGTGGCACAAGAACAGCATGCCGCTGTGTTTGAGGGTCTCATTGAGATGCAGCCCTTTGACTCGCTGCCCAATAAAAAGCCCATCTGGCTGAAACAGAGCAGCTCTCATGGTTGTGATTATAAAGATTCACTTACTGCCTGTAAAGTTTCTGTTTGCAATTGTAATAAAGGGCCAATAAAAGGAGTCAGTGAGAGAGAGAAGATATATGTTGACTTTATAGTGGAAGAACTTCTCCAGTGCAGGCCCTTGAGGGCTATTCCTACACACACACACACACGCACATGTGCACGCGCATGCACACGCACACACACGCACACACACGCACACACACACTGAGCAGAGAAATCTCACTCTGGCCAGGATCAGTCGTGGCCTTGGTTGGCCAGATGCCTGTTGGCAAGGCTGACAGGAAAACCATTCTCACTTTCCCACATGGCAGACAGACCAACACAAGCCCTCAGTGTGTGTGTGTGTGTGTGTGTGTGTGTGTGTGTGTGTGTGTGAATCGACAGCCATGTTTGTGTGTATTGAGTGTGTGTCCGTGTTTATTTTGTGTGCATGCATGAAAGTATCTATATATCCGTGTGTGTATGTATGTATTTTGTGCTCACATGTATGTGTATACATGTATGTGCATGCATAAATGAATGCATTATGCGTATGTATTTTGTGTGCATGTGTACTGTATTTATGTCCTGTATATGGACTTATACACATGTATGCATATATGTGTATGTGTTGTGTGTGTGTGTACCCATGTTTTGCCCCAAAAGGTTGGTGTGAGGATAGAGTTTCAGGCAGAGTCCCTGAATGACCTGACTTTCTATTCAGTTCAGTGAAGGCCAAACACATCCGTCACCTGCTTTTCTCTTTCTCTCTCTCTCTCTCTCTCTCTCTCTCTCTCTCTTTCCCCTCTCCCTCCCTTTCTACCATTGAGGGAATTGAATTTGATGCAGGCTTAATATAACTCAGCACCTCGTATAATAAATCCATGTTGATTATGATCCACAACTACCACTGTATGCCAGCTGTATTTTAACACCTCAAGTTATGTTAAGACCGCTCTCCAAACAAGGAACCATAAATGTTCAGTTGTACCTCTTTATCTATCTATCCATCTATCTATCAATCTAACTATCTATCCACATATCTACAACCCATGCAAACCTATGTTCCTTTAATGGGACATTTTTTCTCACAATCACAACATAATATCTCACAATTTTCACTTATTTCCCCTTACATTAGGACAGCACCATTACTGTCCTACACAACAGATAGGGGCTATCCAGGCTGTCCTGGCCATTTTGCATCCTGGCATCCTGATAAACATTTATAGTAATTTCACTGAAGAAGAAGAATGGTGCACTTATGCCTGTTGACACCTCCTCATATACAGGGGAATATTTTAACTAAGATTTCTGATGCTGATTACAGAAGATGGGCAAAAAGCAGAGACTCTTGACAGTATGTATATTAAAATATAGATCAGAGTTTTACTGGCCCCTGGTTATTAGCAGTCACAGCTGTCAATCAACTACCATGCTTATTCATAGCAAAACAGGAGGCATGAATGTGTTTGGTTTTCGGAAATATCCCAAAGTGTTGTGAGTTAAAAAAAAATACTGTGAGTGTTCAGTTCTGATCATTTGTGCATGATGTGACTGCAGTCGTATGCTGTGTGAAATATGGGATTTGTTGTTATTAATAAAAATCGCTTTGTTCCTAGCTTGCTGTTGATGTTGGCTCTATTGAAACCTGGAATGTTAATAGTATGCATCACTCCAACCTCCCGCTGTTGGCGTCTATGAGCTATCTGTCCACTGCTTCATGTCTGAACCCTCCAGGCTGATGAACTGTGCAAAGCACAGCACAGTTGCTGTTTTCCACCCAGACGGACTGCCCCCAGTGTTTCTTTCATGTACATTTTTTGTTGAGTACTGGTGGCACTGAGTATGATGAATGAATGATGCTAGGATGGGAAAGCCTGTGTTTAAAGGTACTTACCCATGACTCTGATTGACCAGCCAATCAGCTTGCCCTGCATAGACTTTCACTGGCCCTGGGCAGTGCTTTGTCAGCAGAGCAGTTTCAGTCCTCCTCATCCTGCTGCCATACTGCATCCTAAACTGTGTGTGGTGGATACTGGAGCTTTGTTCAAGGAATGAAAGAGGAAGAAATCTACTTCCATAATGGCTCCATCCACCCTGCTATTTATTAAACTGGCAGTGTGTATGGGGGCGTTTTCATCTTGCAGCATGGGAACATCAGGAAGGAACAGTGTTTGCACCTTGGGCTGCTCCTCATCCTGTACAGTGGACTTCCTTAGTCATCATATGACCATTCAGATCAGTCATCAGACCTAATGCCTCAGTAAATGACACCACCATGTTTAGCAGGTGGGAACAGACAGTGTGGGCTGACTGCAATCGTTGACTTTCTTCAAACATAAACCCATTTGAATTGAATGACTCATGCATGATGACTCATGAGACCAGATTATTTTTTTTTTTGCCTTGCTTAGGCCTCCAGGTTTTTGAGTTCCTTACACCAGATTATGCATCTTTGTATGCTGGCATTGGTAGAAGTGGCTTCTGAGTGGTAGCAATGGCATAAATTCCAGTGTTGTTAAGCTCAGTGCAGTTTTTGTTCAGACTATGTTACAGAGGTATTCAATTCTGCAGTATATTTTGAGCCTGTAGCCCCAATGTTGTCTTTGATAAGCAGGGATTTGATTCCATGCATAGTGTTGTGAAGTGAATGGTGAGACAGGCTGGGAAACCTGGTGGCATGGAAATCAGCATCTAGTGTGAAGACATTTTAAGATGCCTTTACACTAGATGCATTGCAAGATGCCTAACTAGCAGTGAGGAATTACTACAAAAAATTCCAAAAAAAGACATTTGCAAAAAAAATTGTAAAACATCAAAATTACCATAAATTACCAAAAAAATTAAAAAAGAATACAAGAAAATGACCATAAAATGCTGAAAAATGGTAAAGAACAAATATGACAAAAGGGAGACTACTATTTACTATAATAAATAAGTAGGCAAAGTAATAAGAAAACTTTCAAATTAAGAGCACCTTTCATAATAAAAGCCCACCCACAGGCTCCACAGGTTTCAGAGGGTAAAGTTTTGTGAAAACTATGTTAATTAAAGGTTCACAATAATTCAACTGTTAAAACTAATATTAGTTTAGATTAAAGTGCCTTAGCTAAAACTGACAGACAATCTGGAATAAGCATGAAATTTGATGGTTGAGTCTGCATGACTCTCATCAGCCAGAGTGATGAATTAATGCACTTAATCCACGTTTTGTCGGTTGAGTCTAAAGGGCCCTTATTTCAATCGGCCCTCAATTTTACACAGTATCACTTCAAAAGGGATACTTCACCCATAACGCATCATTTTTGTATCAAGCACTCACCGTGTGCTGCCTTCAGTCCCTGACAAATGAAGTTTTACTCACAAGCCTTCATAGTAAACTTAGATTCCAAAAATGCTAGCCATCTTTGAGCCAATGGAAAAAATGAACCTGTAATTTCATGGTTTGTACAACAGCGAAACAGAATGAAAAATTCTGTGCTGACAAAAAGTTGGCATGCTGTTTAGTCCAAGTCTCTGGTATCCAGTCGTACGCTGCAGTACTTCCCAAATCGCTCAAATCTCAGCAGGTGTGTGTGGGTGGACCAGCAGCTATAAGTGAGTGGATTAGTAGTTCTGTGAGAGAGTGAGTGCAGATTTGTAGTTATTTGTGTGTGGATCTTGCAAGAAAATTGCACAAAGAAGGCAAGGTCTCATACTTGCACTTGCAGTTTCAACACTTCACAGGCATTTGCAAATTTGGGATGTGGAGGGAAATAATTGTTTTTCCACATACAAGTCATGAGTTATTTGTGCAAAAAGGAGGACATTTATGCATACAATTTAGGAATTTATGAGTTTATAATGAAGGCTTGCAAGCAAATCTTTCTTCATCAGGAAGTGAAGGCAGCACAAGGTGAGCACTTGATACAAATATGATATCCCTTTCAGTGACTGCTAACTATCTATCTGAGCCACTGGTTGACCTGAATTTAGCTCCAGAGTCCCAGTCCTTGCACTGAGAGAAAAACAAGTACGCTCAATCAACCACTTCTGAGAAAAGAAAGATGAATAAGAAACATGTCCAAAAAGTAACTCACCTGCCTGAATGCTGGGCAGCAGCAAAGCTGCCAGAAACAGAGCGCATGTCTTCATCTCGTACGGCCCACGACTGACCGACTTCACACCCAGGACCTTCAAAGGTTGCTGCAGACGGGCCTCCAAGTGGGCTTCCGAGAGGGTTTCACAGTGGGAGGCGACCGAAGGCACCTGGAGCATCACATCAAAACACAGGCAGCTCGTTAATTCACTTCATACTTTTCACACAGCAACACATGCACAAATAGATGATTCAAAAGGATTCCCTGATGTATAGGGGCAGCTGTCATACGGCTGTGGTGGACAGCAAAGTAACACGTTCAGAATGGGGGCAATTGCAGGTTTTTTGCGTGATCTTCAAAGAGATTAGGAGAGTGCTTTCTCCTACTGTACATCTTTACCATTTTCACAGGATCAAAGAAACCCACATATGGGCAAAGGGAGATCCAAGCCTAATAATAGTACCACCTCACTGCTTTAGTCAGGATGCATAGGAGTGTTATGTAAAGAGGAGAGGAACCTGTTTGTGCATGTAGCCATGCCAAAATTCACTGTCGTAATTTTGATTATAGGCCTCAAAGTACTTAGTTCTGTATTTAATCACGAAAAATCAATGTCATCCACCTAGAGAGAGTAGAGGCAGGCAGTGTCGCCATCTCTCTCCCAAGGAAAGTAGCTATTGTTTCCTACAAAGGTCACTCGCGACAAATGCTGCCAAGCTGGCAACAGTGGATGAAAGTTCCACCCTGACCACAGCTACATAAAAAGTCCATAAAGTATACCATGAAATTTGTTTTCTACATTGCATCTACTCATTTAATCGCTGAATAATGTTCATTGTTAATTAATTCATCATTTAAAGGCTGTAGTATATCCCAGTGTTTCCCCAACCATTAAGCTGATGTGGTCGATCGCCTGGCTGTAAAAAACTGCAAACTCTAAAAGAATTTCATTAGTCTGGACAGCTTTAGTGTGCCGTGATGGTCTAAATGTTGTTTCACAGGCTTTTGCACCCTAACAAGAATAACCTTCCAGAAAGTAACACAAAATCCTTGCCAATTTTTTTGGCATAAAAACACTCCTATAGCAGGAAAATATTGGCTATTTGCAGCTACCGCTTTCCAGAAATCGGCGCTAGATTTCAAATACCTAAACCCGTAATCGCCCAACAACTGTGCAGCATTCCAGCGCTGGCTTTGATTAAATGTAATTGGCTCATGCCGCAATGTGGAAATTTAGCACTAAAGAGCTCAGTGAGAGAGGCTGTAAGCATGAAGAAGCACTAAAGTAATTAATCATCGTTCATTTTATCATTTAATTAGTTAGTTATTGCGCCATGGGTGACAGAGTTAGTGGGATTTACTCAGTACAGTCTGCTGTAGTACACTGGCCCATTTGCTATGCATGTACAGCTACACTGTTCAGGCCTATGCAGACTTAATGAGGCAGCCACAGCCTTATATTTCATCCAGCTTGTTTGCCGTGCTTTATGGCACTAATGCTGCCTCTCCCTCATCATTCTCACCTCATCGACACACCTCATCTCCATGCAGCTGTTACCTTCCCCATTGTGTCTGTATGCTCTGCTTGTACGTGTGTGTGTGTGTGTGTGTGTGTGTGTGTGTGTGTGCGCACAGGCACGCACAGAGCATTGCTGTATGGAAATCACCGGTAAGCATTCGTCTTTGGTAATCTTCTCTGTGTATTGGAATCATGTGATTATCTTGTCTACCAGCAAATTAATCCCTGTGCCTCAGCAGCACAAAAAAACAAAACAACACAAACAAAATAAATAAATAAAGCAAACAAATCAACAGGGGGGAGGGGGTCGCAGAGGTTTAATGAGCTTAGCACCAAAATTACTTTTCTGGCTTGAATTTGTGAGATTGTGGTTCCCTGGGAAAGTGAAAAATGCCTAATAGTTTGCTTTCACTATACGTTAATTCACTTGCAATTGTCCCAGTTAGAGAAAATATAATGATGACTGCTCTTATCAGATTTTACCAACCACTATTTTGTCTCCAGGTAGTGTGTAGACAGCTCTACAATCCTAAAAAAAAACCCAGCAGAAATCTTCCCATATGCATCCCCGGGACCAAATCTTGACATTTTCACATAAGCAGCATTTAGTGTGTTTAAACTGAACCCTAGTGCATTCATCATTCACCTCGGTGCCTTTTGTTTGGGAAAATGTGAACACAGTAGCCACACTCAGGTGTGGACCAACACAACTAGTTCAAGTCCGCTTGTGAGAGGTGGGACTTGGCCCACTTCCAATAGCCTTTTTCCATACACATGGTGGCCTGGCACTACGCAGCACGTGAGCCCAGAGCAGCTACGATTCACGTTTCCATTCCAGCAGAGTGACCCTCTTGGAGGTGTGTCTAACGGCGACGCCCTGCCGGTTGCTTGTGGGCATGATGACTAGTTTTTTTCACTCTTCTCTACCAGCACCCCACGGGACTCTTATATTTTCCAAAAAAAATCAACAGACCAGCTTGAAAAGGCTGTTTCACATAAACAGTATTAGTGTAACTAAGAGATTTGCTAAAAAAAAAAAAAAAAACATTTTTTTGATGGTTACCGTATTTCCCGTATAATCGCCCGGGTGTTTAATACGCAAAATCAGCTTGGACCCCGGGCGTTTAAAAGAACCAGGCGGCTATTCGCTGCAGGCCTTTATTTATTTTTGCACAGACCTGCACCAGGCCATTATTGTGATGACAGTTACTGTCCAACATATTTACAGTCGGTTGATTTAAGATTACAGTACACCCTTTTTTCTAACGTTACCTAGCTCTCTTATTTTGACAGGAAACGGAAGTGCCTCACAGTTATTGTGCGGCTAACTGTTTACTTCTGCAAAAATAAGGTGAACAGCCTTATTTTGGGTTACCTCAATATAATGCAAATAATCACCCCGGCGGTTATTCGGGTGGGCGTTTAATACGCAAAATGGGTGCAGACCCCAGGCGTTTATAAGAACCAGGTGGCTATTTGCAGCCGGGCGATTAATTGGTGAAATACAGTAGATTATCAACTTTGTTATAACTCTGTTGTCACTGCAGCCTGCTTAAGGGTGGATCTCTGCACACTTTGGCCCAACTCTGGAGATGGTCCATCTCACATGGTTGGGTTCATACAGTTCAGCACAACTAAGCATGGTACAGCCTGACGCTGCACAGCCAAAGGGACAAGACAAGTGGTTCTATCACAGTGAGAACACAAGTCAACTGGAGGAACTCAACCAAGCAGGTAATATTTTATAGTTACATGGCAGTCATGGCAGGACTGCATTGGCTCGCTTTTTCTGGTCATATCAACACGTTATTGCAGCATGTCTTCATTACAAAAGGGTGGATCAACACACTGTTGACAACTCAGAGCCTTAATGGACACGTTTGCTATTTTGGAACTTATATTTACAGATTGTCTGGCATCATCCTAAACATACAGGACGATCATTTCACTGGCTGTTTCAGTACTGATCATAATATCTACGTGCTGCAGGGTTCTGCTTGGCTACGACAGCGAACACTGGGGCAACCTAAATGGCTTTGAAAAACTAAGACAGCACTGCTTTTTTGGTGTATACACTCCGAATGTTCATATGAAAAAAGGGATCGCAAACTGATCATTGCATCAAAAAACTGCTTTGTTTGGAATAGAACTACTTTATTTCACAAACCAAGCACATTTTGAAAGTCTAAACTGCTGCACTGTAGCTAGACCCTGCCCAGCCCACAGAATCTCATGTGGAAGCCGCCACAGCAAGTCCCAGAAGAATACTGCTGTCGAAGCCCAAAACTATTCACAAAATCCCTGGTCTGCACTACTTTGATTGATTCCAAAATAGCAAACTTTTCCTTTTACACTTCACTCATATTAAGCCCAGACCCTCCAAATGTGTTTGGATCGAACGCCACAGCAGCACGATCGCCACCTTCATCAGATGTAACCCGGGCACTGGCTCCGTGTTCTTGGTGCTCAGGTCATTTCCATGAACATTATGCACGTTTGCAAAAGGTTTGTTTACATTTTCTGCCAGTGTACATGACATGAAGAATGAAGGGTCTGCCCCTTCCCACACGCCCCTCAGCAAATTCTTTTCCATTTTCTGGTCCGCTTAAATTTGTGCAGTGTGAAACCGAATGTGTCCGGAAATAAAAGCATCAATTCCGCTATGATTTGGACCCAGACGGCACTGCTGTGAGAGCTAATGTGCATCTGTCTTCCCGAGTGTCTGTAACAGAAAAATCTTTGAGGTCCACATGCTAAGCAACATACATTTAGCCCATCAGACTCACCCATCAGAAGGGGCAGACCCTTCATTCTTCATTTCTATTTTTTATATATTCCTTGTTTATAGTGTATATATTGCTTGCTGCTATTTATCATCTGTTTATACTGTAAATTTGCACATTGCCCACATCTATGCACATTGTATACATCGATGCACACTGGTTTTTTGGTTTTTTTGCACATTGTTTTTTGCACATTGGGTACTATCTATCTATCTATCTCATCCCATGTAGAAACCTGTTTCCTGTGTTGAATGGAGTTATCATGGCTGAATCTTGAAATCCTGCATTGTGCATCTATCCTTGTGAATGGCATTAGCATGAATGAGAGACATGAGAAGGCTCTCGTCTGCCAGTGTACACTTCATGAAAAACATGACTTCCATCTGCCAACACAAATAAACAGAGGAATCTCATAAAAAGGGCTGTCTCCTTTGGCTTCTCAGTTAATGAATGAGCACAGCGACTGGTCCAGATAGGAAAACTGTGATGGTAAATTACTCGTAAGTGTCTCGATATGGCAACACAGCACCAGCATCCTGCACGGTGGTGCTGTAAGATAGAAAAACAACTGTGAGTCCGTCCCTCTGTGGCTCAGAGTTCTTTTATTGAGACGATTGTGATGCAAATTGTGGCATTTGAGGTGGTTTTGCAGTATAACTGAAGGAAACGGTAAAAATTTCAAGGAAAGTGAAGGAACACATGGCACTAAGTGGTATCTAAATGTGTTTTCTAACTCCTATGTTGAAGATACGGTCCTGTGTAATCACTCTGTGTGCTAATAAACATACTGAATATTACAGAAACTGCTGCAAAGACTTTAGCGTGCATCCTTTTTCGCTTCTGAACAGAGAAAATCACAGGTAGACTTTTTGTTCTTCTAACGGTATGCAAACCAAAGGCTCGGGCTAAAAGAAGACAATAATAATACGGATTAAATGAAAAACAAAGGGGATATAAAATCCTCATATCAGACTGCAACTTCTTGTGTGAATCCCTTTCCAGCTCACTCTAAAGCTCCACCGCTGAGATGTGGCTCACAGTCGCAGACCAAAGACGACATGGCATGTTGACATCTGGTTTTATTGGATCATTTTGTGCAAAAAAAGAGATGAGCGGGCAAAATTACGAGCACTACTTAGAAGCCCTCACAAAAATTGCAGGGACTGGCTTTGCTTTGTATTAAGCATGGCAGGCATAAAGTCGCACATTCCTGCAGCGTCTGCTTCGTGACTGACACACATGTTGGTGTGTCAGTCACTGGGTGGGACGTGATCAGAGGGCTTATCAAAGTGCATGTGCTTGTATTCCCACTGATGCATTATGAGTGTGCTTGTCTCATGAGGAGGCTCACATGTTTCTTTCTCTGGGGCAAAAGGCTCCTGACTTGGCAGTGAAAGCAGCCTTAATGTGTGTTATTGACTGCAGTTCTGCCTCAGAGGAATTTACTACGCCTCAGAAAAAAAATTAACAGTATTCATTTGATCCATGTAATAAATACGGCCAAAAATGGGAAAAAACACTAAACACTAAAAAAAAAAAAAAAAAAAAAAAAATATTATTGGTCATCCACATTCCTTTTCTGCGTCCACTGTGCTGTTTGGTGATGTATTTTTTTTTATTATTCCTGTATATAACTTGCTAAACATAGACAACATATTGTCATATCTAAATGAAGAGTTCATTTGCAAAAACAGATAAAGCCATTCTTAAAATGAATTCACCTTTTTCACTGATACTGCTTGGAGTACACACACACATACACACACACACACACACACACACAAAGCATGACTTATGATAATAAACATTATGCCAGGCTAAATAAATATATATATAAAAAAATAGAAATAAATATAAAGTAAATTTTAATAAAATTCAAAAAAGTTTAAAAAGGTTTAATAAATTCAAATGGAGATATCTGTTTTTGCAAATGAACTCATCAAATATTTCCAGAGCAGTTCCAAATAAGAAAACGTTTCTGTGACCTAAAACTGCAAGAGGAAACACGAGCTTTAGGGTCACTCCCTCAAAATCCTAAGCCCTGTCCCAAAAGCAGACTACTCCTTCTACCCAAGTTTTGCTTGAGTAGCATGGTCACACTCTAAAAGAATGAAAATGGCATGTCCCAGAATGCAATGCGACGCTGAAAGAGAGAAGCTGCTCAAAGTTTGAAAATGCAAAAGAAGAGATCATCTCAGAGGGCAGTAAAAAAGAGAAGTTCTTGAAAAACAGAAATTACCAGTCATAGTGGACTCTATAGACCAGAACCCAGTGCAGCCTTAAGCCACAAGCTGTGTTTTGAGGAAAATGCTGTGTTTGACTGGAAAAACTATCACTATTTGCTGTGTACGTCTACATGTGAATACAACAGATGCTGAGTGTTTAGAGCAGCAAACGAAAAAGCTTTTTTGAACTGGGTAGAGGCTGAACCGTTACTCAATCGGTGGAGGAAATTCGCGAAACGGGCATTTTTTTTCTATGCAAATGCTGCGGATTATTGTTTCAACTGTGCCGGAGGAGGTGTTATGGCCACCGTACGCACACCACAGAGAGCGCACACCTGCACCTATAGTACAGTGGGCACCCACAGATTGATGTTTTACCCTGCGAGGATAAAGCCTTCACATTCTTGTGTTCAAAGAGGGTGTGAAGTGTTTTATCTGCCGATCAAAGGCACTCTCACTCTCTCACACACGCACTCACACACACACACACACAAGTGCAGGCAAAGATAGGAGACACTGAAGTGAGGCATTCATGCATTATTAACAATAAAAGCTTTTTCTGTGTCTTCACTTTCTTAAATTTTAACTGTTCAAATGGCTTTCACTCTGCTGTGATACTGCAGCACTGGCAGGCAGGCAGGCAAGCAGGCAGGCAGGCAGGCGGCGAGCTGTGCGGCCATCCCGCTCGCTATTCATGATTCATCAGTTGGTCAGTCAACATGTGATGCGGCCAGTGAGCAACTTAAACAGTCAGCTTGACGGTGGGGCAGAGGTTTGTTTTTGTGGATGTGTGTGAGCCGCGTGCCGTCACAGAGTGTGTGTTCTGTCTTGCTAGGCTCAGACGTCCGGCGAGCAGCGAAAGCCGTGACATCATGTAGCTCTGCTGCGGCTCCCAGTCCTCCCAGTCCCAGTGCAGAAACACACGCAAATTCATCAGCATGCATACACTTTCCAGTGCACATGCACATGCACATGCACACAAACACACGCACGCCTCATGGAGAAGCGACACTGCCTTCTTGCATCATGACAACAGTGTTGTTGTGTAATTCTCTGCTATGCATCTTTGGGACAAACAAATTTGAAATCCATCTGAGTGCTAAACTGTGCTGGAATGTGTGTGTGTGTATGTGTGTGTGTGTGTGTGTGGCTATTCGGTAGCTGAAAGCTGTGCTAGTGTGGCTTCTAGGCCCGCTGGTTATTGGACACTTTATGAGCTCTAAGGGACTGTGAAAGCTAGGGGAACACAAGGAAAGGCACAGCTTGAGGACACATACACACACACACACACACACACACACACACACACACACACACACACACACACGCTCGCATTTACCAGCCCGTTAAGTTAGGGTGGAGGACACTTTCAAAGACTTCTTTACCACTTCCACCTTAACAAAAACTTACAATTAATCCTCTTGCAGAAACAAGCTTAAGTCCATGAATAGTATATAATAATATACAGTTGGGGGAGGACAAAGTACTGGGTGGAGCTCAGCCAGCTGTATTAACAGCAGTGCTGTCTGGGCACTGGCTAAACACTGGCCATATGGAGGTGAAGAAAATCTGCTGAATATACACATACTCCACTCAACACATATTTTTTCAAGTGCATTTTTGTCTGAGTACATGCCGCGACCCCGGACTAAAGGAAGTCAATCCTGTTACTGTCTCCGGGCAGACAAATCACCACTGACACTGTAGATAAGGTAAGCCTGCATTCCATTCAAAGTCAGAGGACAGAAATAACAACGTCTTTATGATGGACGAAGACGTCTCTCTGGAAATGTGTTTCCAAGCTGGACCGTGGAACATACTGTTGCAATACCATGCAATTTTCTCAGCGCCGTTTGATATCATTAGCTAGCTGGTCATAAGAACCGATACAATACCGCTTCTGAGACAGTATCGGCAGTACTGACTGGTACCACTGCGCACGGGCTACCAACACAAGAGCACCGGGGAGCGCGGCACTATAGTAAGGGCATCCCGTTGTCCCGGCGATGGAAAAAAATGTTTCCCGCAGGACGCGCATTTTCTCGTCAAAAGGGGCATTCAGGGATTTTATTATTGTTATTTTTATTTGCCTATCACTTACAACATGACCGACTGGATCGACTGTGCATGGGCTGCAGCCAGTGTTTTTACTAAAAACTATAATAATAATGTTACCTGTGATACTTTTCAAGGGACTGTCACAGATGACACACAAACTGACAGCCAACACAAGAGATCAAGAAACCGGTGCGTTCATATTTTTGTACGGTGGAAAACCACATTCATTGTTTGTAACTGTTATATTACATAAATAAATACTGAAGTATATGGGTTTTGTTTTCTATGTGGTATCAAAACTGGCATCCAGAATCATGGATTTTTTTACTGGTACTGCCTCTGACTACCATAATATCCCACAGTTTCCAAAGCTCCCAAATATGTCCTACTGAATAACAGGGAAATATATATAAAATGATGCACAAGACATCTTAATATTTTCTGTCTGATGTAATGCTGCAGCAACAAAACAATGGTGTCTTGGCTTTGAATATTTCACTCAATGTTAGCTTGATGTAGCTTCTGTGAAGCCCCAGTCCCAGCAGATACAGAATATTTATGTGACACTGCCGCACAATGTGAAATAATGTTGTTTTTTCTAACTCTGAAGCTACTTAAAGTTTCTGTAGGTAACTTCTGTCCTTCCATTATACACAGAGGGTCCGATCCAAACTTAATGTAGGGAGAAAAAAAATCTGGTCTTCCAATCTACTGGCCCAGGCCTGTAATCTTATTTGTCAAAATCTGATCGGGACAAATCAAATAACCGATCGCCTCAAGGAAGCATCACTATGTCTGTCCAATCAAATCTCACGCATACACACATGCACCGCCCCCATGGACACTCGATTCATCTCCAAAAAAGGTAGGCTAACTTAAAGGCAGAAAAAGTAGGATTTGTCGGTTTGTTGGTGTCCACCGGCACCCACCTGTCCAACAGAACATAGGCCAACAGCGCCTCGTTCTTCATCCTCATCCTCTCCCTCACTGCTCACCAAAAGCCAACCCTAGATTCACTCTCATAGTGGAACAAGTTTGTTCCACTCTCCATGATCCCCTGTCGAAAATTTTCATAGCTTCCTGCTATCTATCCGGCACTGCACACTGTGACTGGCTGGGAGCTACACACCCACTGCCCAACGGCTGACACCCAGAAGAGTCCCAAGCTCAGTCAGGACTCTGCTGTAGTTCTGTATGACTCCCTGTATTGTGTTTTTTTTTTTTTTTTTTTAAATCCTACTCATTCTGCCTAAAATAATTTAGCTTGGCTTATGGCTACAGCTCGCTGGTTCCTGCCTCCTCATTGCATCTGCGCCACACGCACGGAGCAAATTGGACAAGGTGAAGAACCTCACGTGGGTGCTGTTTGGACTGTTTGAACTGTTTGAACTGTTCGAGTTCAAATTTTTGACGACAGTCTTCCAGCTCTCAAAAGTTACCTGCACAAGCTTTATGAGGACATCTGCGGGAAAACCTGAGTTTAAAGGGTTACAATCAAACTTATGCAACCAAGAGCAACTTTATGTTTGAAAGTTGCATTATTGCTGAGAATCACATCATCACGTCTTTTTTTTTTTTTTTTTTTTTTTTTTTGCTTCATATTTAATGCCTTTTCTTAATTTAATGGGTACCTCCAGGTAAACATGAAATTCACATGATGATATGTTTTCAATGTCCTGTACACACTTTGTACGCATCGGTTATAAATAACAAAAATCTGTACTTAGAAATAATATTAATCCATTAAAACACCAAAAATTAATATTTCTTTCCAATTTTAGGTCAGTCAGTGAGATTTTATGGTGATTTGCATATTTATCCATAGTGGTGTGGGGGGGTGGGGGGGGGTGGGGGGGGGGGGGGTTTAGGTAGTCAGCAAGAAACAAAAAGTACCTGACACATAAACTTTGGTAACAATTTTAGTTATAATAATTTTGTGGAGGTTCATAAATTTGTTCATAAATTTGAACATAACAGGAGGGTTAAAGATTGTAAACACATTCAAAGTACAAGTGAATTGTGGTCCAAAGTGTGTGTGTGTGTGTGTGTGTGTGTGTGTGTGTGTGTGTGTGTGCCTCTTGCAATGAAGAAACACACAGGTAAGTGGTTTGCATAAATACGATGTAAGTATGCATGTTTTTCATTGTCTACAGGATATTCTCCACATCACTCGATACCTGATAAGAGATATTTATATATGTGTAATGATTATATGTCAATGTATAATATATATGTAGCTAAAATATATGCAACAGGGAGCCAACTAAGTTATGTAGGTATTAATAAATCGAACCACATGTTTATCGATGGGTGGGTTATTTCTGAACTTGTGACCAGGAGGTGTTATTTTTTATTTCAACATGAAGATGCTGAAATGTCACCCACCCACACTGTGGCACAGTGATTCTAAACCTGGTGGGAAGCCTGGGGAAAAATCAGCTAATAACTTCCCTGTTTGTGTGCATGCCCATGTGCATGCCAATCACCTGGTCAGCCAGTACAATTATTATATTGTACTGTGGGGCCTGCCAGCAGAGAAAAGTGGTTCTGTGGTGTGCTGCTCAGCTACTGCACAGGGTCAGTAATTAAAATCTATCTGGCGTTCAAACTGAGCTCGATATTCCAGCCAAGTGTTGCCTATTCAAAGCCAGAAAAACTCAAGTGGAAATTGTTTCAGACCTTGACGCTCAGGTCCAGAAAGCACACAGACACACAAAAGGACGATGTAGTATTCAACAGAAAATGAATGGACTGAAATTCAGCGGCATTATTCCTGCAGGAGTATTGCCGCTGTGTTCCTCTCCAGACAACAGACAAGCTTTGTGAAAAGCCTTATTGTGGCAGAGCTTTGTGCGGGCTGAGATACAGACTCAACAAGTCTTCACTTACAGCCTTTTGTGTGGAAGGCAGGACCAGCACAAAGGAAGCAGGCTCAGAAAAGCAACAGGAGAAATGGCTTAAAAGACCTGGCAGCCACACAGGGCAGACGCAAAGCACATGAAATGTTATTTACAGCATGAGACCGCAGCACTTCGGGGAATACTTTTTAATGAAGAATGAATGCTGTTGTTTACCAGTGGTCAACAAATAGAAGTTATATTACTATTGATTCTGGTGAATGTTCAAAAAGACAACAAGGCAATTACAAAAAAAAAAAAAAAACGACAATGATAATTTCCCCCGACTTCAATGATGCAGTTCCCCTCTGGGCCAATGAGTAGCAAATGATTTGCCTTTACTAATTTGAAAACAACAGTTTTGACAGTAAATCGGTGTACTTCTAAAAATGTGAAGTGAATCATTTTCCCAATTTGCATCTGGATTTGACCAGTGGTGTCCGAGATATCCTGTGTGATGGACAAACTGACAAACTGACAACCACGGATTCATAGCAACCACCACAAGGAAACTTGATGGTTGACAATCACTCCAATGCGCAATTTACAATTATCCCCCAGAGAAGTGCAGGGGTCTTCCACACACTAAAAACTGCTGGGTTAAAAAATAACCCAACTTTAACCCAACCCCTGGGTCAAAAAGGGTCCAACTACTTGCTGTGTTATTTTGACTCAAGAAACTGGGTTATGCATTTTGACCCATAATCTGGGTTAAATAAATAACCCAATTTTTCGTTTAACATGACCCAGGATTGTAGTCAATATAACCCAACTCAACCCAAATGTTGAGGGGGCTAAATGAATATGAAGACACACATCACTCATGGTTTTACACTGTTAAATTATCAAGTTGTAAATTATTCAATTAATTAAACCAATAATAAAGTGCAAATATTGCGACTAAAGTGCCAAGTGCCATTATTAAAGTGAATAGTTAAGTTGTCTGTTTAAAGTGCATTTTCTACCAACTATGTTGTGCAATATTTACAAGCAAAGCTATCAGTCACTAGTAATGCAGTGCTCTTCGTTACACAAACTGTTTGTAAAGTATTCAATCAATCAATCAATAAGCGATCAATCAATCAAACCCAAGTCTCTGACCCAACAATGGGTTACTCTCAGAAAAAATAACCCAGAAATATTACCCAACTTGAAAAACCCACAAATTGGGTCAAAATAAAATCCTTATAACCCAAGAAATGGTTATGGCACTGGAAAAATAACCCAGAAATGTAACCCAACACAAGTAACGCAGGAATTGGGTTAAAGAAATAACCCAAGTGTTTTTAGAGTGCAGTCTTGAAGTACACCATATTTCAGGTCAATAATTGGCTTAATAATTGGCCAATCAATTAAGCTTTGAAAATGTGAGATGCATCTTTTCCCATTTTCATGAAAATTTGACCAGTGGTGTCTGAGATAATGAGTGTGATGGATGAACAAAGAAATGGATGGACAATGATCCATCATAGCCAAGCACAATGAAAAAGGAGAACGAGCATCAGCAAAACCACCAATAAAAATGCTTAGAGGGCTTTATGGGTGCCAACCACAGTCAAGAATAAAATTGATCACTAGTGTAATTTCAGTCCCCTGAATTAAACTTTGAGTTCGACCAATATATCAGGGCAGTGATGCCCTTTTAAGATCTGGTCAGTTTTGACCACCTCTGATATGAAGAATGTGATACTGTTTGATTGATTACATATACAGTATACTGGCAAATTGAATGGCTGTCTATAGGAAGCCTTTAGATGGTGATTAGATGGCCATGTCTGCCCACTTGTGCATATTTTCACACCCGCACACTGCTTCCTTCAAAAATATTTGATCTTTGTAACTACTGTGTGCATGTTTTAAGATGACCAGGAGGCTCAGGGTTTACACTAGACCTTTTTTGATGGCCAATATGGACAGTGCTAAAGTGTTCTTAGATATCCAGCCTATGTTAGACATGTGTTTAGTTAAGTGCTCGCAATTCGTTTTCAGTTGCATGAGGGTTCTGGAGGAATTCTGGAGGAACACTGGATTTTTTGGTATGAATATGATCATATGATGGTATCGAATATCGGCACAAAATATCAGCTATAGACAGCTTCCATCCAAAAATACAGGTTGTGATATTGGCCTTTTAACAAAACACATCAATTAAACCTTGCAGAACTTGGGCATCTTTAATGAAGACCGACCAGGTGAACAACAGTGACTGACATTTCCCAAACAATAGCTGCCACGGCGGAAGCAGCGTGCAACGCCAGTGGCTCTATGACTACAGCTGCAGGAGGGAATAACAGTGAGGTTGAGGAGCAATAAATCAGTATGTAATGAAACGATATGAGGAGCTGATGGGAGGGATGAGAAAACCAACGAGACAATGTCAGGAAAACAGACACACACACACACACACACACACACACAAGGTGGGAAGCTGGTGCATAAGCACACTGTAAGGCACAAACCTGACGTCTACACTATCTTCTTCATTAGATTAATAAATCCGGCAGGGATCGTCTGTCCACAGAGTACATGACATATTCAAGTGAGACATCCACCTTCAAAGTATTACATGCAGCATGCACACACACACACACACGCATACAGATACACAGTGTGAAGAGCTGAAACTGTATATCATTATCAACACCCTGAGGCCAGTGACAATGCGTAATATGAGTCACTCATCAGCCAGTCGACCAGCTTTAATAACAGACCTGCCTCAACACACATGCTAACAGGCAGGAGGGGGCGGGCGGAGCGCTCAATGTGTCTCTGCTGAGAGAAAGTCTGGAACTGGTTGCAGGAAAATAACATTTGGCCACATACTGTACATGCTGTCCTCAACCTGATACAGGTGCACTTAACAAAGTTAGTTTGAGCATGAACACATGCAGATGCTCACACACCAAGTCCAGTTGTGTTTAGCAGATACTGGAGGATGGATACTGAGCCACAAACCCTGCTCTGGATTCATCTGCAAGAAGAAACCTGTCATTAAATGGGTGTGTGGGTGTGTGTGTGTGTGTGTGTGTGTGTGTTTCTTACATGCAAGTGCTTTGCATAAATACAATGTAAGTAAGCATGTTTTTCATTGTGTACAGGATATTCCCCACCACACTTAATACCAGATAAGAGATATGTATATATGTGTTCTGATTATATGTTGCTAAAATAGATGCAACAGGGAGCCTCAATTCTAAGCCTGCTGGCCACAGCGGCAGATCAGAGCCAGCCAGGTGATCTGAGCCTGACTGACAGGCCGACATACATTCCTTTCAGGTTCCTGTCTCTCTCTAATCCCTCTGTTGCTGTGATGAAATGATGAAATCTCCCAGGAGTTACGTTAAAAAGAAGGCAGGGTGAAAATGACCTTATTAATGCTGGCGGTAGCGTCAACAACAGCGTGGAGTCTCATTCGCAGCGGGCCCTGCAGCCACGCACCGCAATCCCTGCAACGCGGGGAGATTACAGAAGCAGAAAATGTAAGTGTGATGAAACTGAAACACACGCTGCAAATGATGAAACTCATTTGATGGTGGCGGCGGCAGTCGGGAGTGGCATGTGTGTGTGTGTGTGTGTGTGTGTGTGTGTGTGTGTTGGGTGGGGGGTTTGGGGGGGGGGGGGGGGGGTGCTTGTTGTATGGTTGATGTTTGAAACGGCCTTCACTGTCAGTGTTCCTGTCATAATGCTGACTGAGGGGAAGCATGAGAGACGCGAAGATCAAAAACAATACAAGGCATTAAAAGAAATGACTCCAAGGAAAGGGGAGATTACAGCACCAGTTTTCTGAAAAACATTCTCAGCTTACACACCTAATCGGAGAACTCTTCAAATGCAGCTAAAACATGATGTGAAGTATTAGCTCTGGAGAAAAAAACTGCCAAAACGGGCACAGGACATTAAAATAGGCCTAGACCAAAACGTAGTTGAGTTACATCCCAGTGTACGTCCACACCACAGTTAGACCCATGTATCGCTTGTCAGTGTCATTTAAGAGATTCTGGGTTAGCATTGGACTGATGTACTGATTATTTGTTTGGTAATAATAATTCTAATGGTGGAAACTGATCATCAGTGATTTATGTTCTGCAAGGAATACAAAGGTTTCAAGAAGTAATTGTTATTGATGTACAACTAACCCTGCTATTAATCTCAGTGTTTCTGCCGGTAACATTTTAGATAGATAGATAGATAGATAGATAGATAGATAGATAGATAGATAGATTTTTATTGTCATTGCACAATCATATACGTATAATAATGCAACGAAATTAGGGCTCAGTCCTTTCGGTGCAGGGGAGAATAGAAAGCATCGTGCATCTTGCTAGTTGAATAGCCAAGTCCAGTAATAGATGGCTGCAGCCATGTCTCTGATATCAGAAAAAATGCAACAGTCACGGAAACACTTGTTGGATGTGCAAGCACAGTTCGTCATCCCGTGTTTGCCATGGACCTGGCACTGGAAAAAGCTGGGAGGCGGCGGCCCAAAGGGCTGTCCTTTCAGCCGTGTCAACGCACCGGCCCTGCAGCCTCGGCGTCCTCCGGAATGTCCTGGCAGCGATGAAAGTCCGGTGAAGCTCAAAAGGTCCTGATAACTGTTGTTGTCCTTTGCTGTTTACGTTTCCTCCTGGACTTGTCACTGGGAAGAACTATCCACGGAGACCCCGGTGTTCTAACGGCGTCCTCCGGAATGTCCTGGTAGCGATGAAAGTCCGGCGAAATTGGTACCTCGCAGCACAATCCCAAGCTCAAAAGGTGCTGACGACTGTACGCGTACATTGCCCAACATAAGGTGGTGTTTTAAGCTAAAAACACAACCGTTCACACATACAAAAACATAGAATACGGCACCGAGAGTGGAGAGCTGTAGCCGCTGCGTCTATGCGCGCCACCATGGCAACCACCAATTTTGCCATTTTGTTGACATTTTGTTGCCAATCGCCTCTTCCAAAGAGGCTATTGGCTGTTGAACAGCAGGTATACCAACAACTATTGTACATTTTAAAGTGCAGTGACCAATAATTAAACTATTCTTCAACTCATTACTGAAATTATGTAAGTTTCAAAGAAAACATTCCCAGCCCCCTGGTTCTTTCTTGGGAAAGTTGCACCATGACCTAGATGACCCCAGAGGTCTTGGTGCCTTCAGCATCAGGGATGAAGAGGAGAGCGGAGGGAGGTTCAGGGAAAAAGCAAGATATTCATATTTCAGTTGCTTTAAAGACTTATGTTAATGTGCCAGTACCTATAGCTTATTTTTATATACATTTTCTGTTGATTCCGTTGATTTTCATTGATGGTCTTCAGGACAGACTGGTCTGCAGGTTTCAACATCTCAGCACTGTGGGAGCTTTCAGTGTGCTGGCACCTCAAGCCACAGGGGCAAATGAGGAGAGACATGTTGGTAGCCCAAAGACACTGACAAAGCACTTCCTCCAGGCAGCAGGGGGCGCCGGGCTGCAAGGGTGGGCCCCGTTCAAGTATCACGTGCCGGTTGGAGCATTCAAGGTCTGACTGACTTTTTACATACATTGTAAACACATTTTGTCAATCTAGGAGGAATGTTGGGGTGCACTTGGACTAATCTCACACCACAACTGCTGTTCATGCATGTGCTTTAGGACATGGATCAGCTGTCCATTATGAGTTAGCTGGCCGCACAAATGATGAGTGGGGCCAGCTCGACCCATGCCTCAGCCAACCAGCAGCCAGTGCGCTCATGGCGCCTGGCTCCTCTGTGTATTGCGAGCAGGGTTCATTTCGCCAACGAAGATGATGACGAAAAATGTTCAGCAACAACCTTTTTTTCCACGACAAAGACGAGACGAGCTAGCAACAGGTCAGAGATAGTAACAGCTATTACGAAGTGTGTATTTGGTTTTCACTGACAAAACAGGACGAAAATGTCAGACATTCAAAAATCCCTGAAGTGCATCTAAAATCATCTGCGTGTGCTTGATGAAAACTTACTGTGTTGATTTCATTTTAAAAAATTGCAAAAATGCATTTGACTAAAATGAGACTAAAACTTCTATAAATTTTGTCAACTATAACTAGACTAAATCAAACAGATGACTAAATATGATTGAGATGAACATGCATTTTAGTCATAAGACTTGAATCAGGCTGTATCTTAAATGGGCAGTAGCACAGTATCACCTTTGCCAAGAAAAACCAGTACCATGTTTTGGCCCATGTAATTGAAATCAAACTGGCGAGATTAACAAATCAAGCCATTTGACTAGGACTTGTATGGCTGCAGATTGCCTTGGTGGCCTCCTGCTGCGTCAGTGATGTTCCCACGCCAGCAGTGATGAGATTTAGTCTTGCTTCACAGAGCAAACAGCCAGCGGGCGTCTCCTACTCATGTGCTAAAAAAGTACATACAAGACAGTCTTTGTAATTACTTCTTCCAATTAAGACTTTTCTCCCGGTGAGTCACAGCGGTGGCACTGAGAGAGGCAGAGGGACAGCAAACGACAATGATGGAGACAGAATTGCTTGACCGTTGGATTCTTTAACAGGTTGAAGGTGGGAAACCTGCTGTACAGAGATGGCGTGTTCAGGTGAAAGGCAGAGTGAATTTGCACCTCCACAGACTTGAAATTTTTTCATATCCATCTTAGCAGAGGTGAACACTGATTTATGATACGCCGTATTTAATGAAAGGTCACATAAGCCCTACATGTTGGTCTAACTCTAGTCACTCGACACTGATTTTGTCCTGCTGTTGCTGCAAAAGCAAGAGAAAGCAACTGAAGTGAATGGAACGTACTGCAGGCCACAGTGGTGACGCTGTTTCCTTTGCCCCTCTCCTATTGCGCGGTACACCCTGCTGTCCTCTCCCACAATACCCTCTGCCCCCTTGGACGGCAAACTCCCATTTCACTGACCTGGCAGCCCTGGAGCCGCAGTTCCCATTTTAATGCTGACAAATACACCATGAACGTTTCCCAACCCCTGGTCTGTCTGTCACACAGTTAGCTGACACTGTAATACTGCACCAGTTGGGATTTATTCTTAGCTTTAGTTCCTGTCCTGAAGCGTCCGCCCTGCTGAAGTGTCCTTGAGCAAGACACTGAATCCCGACTAGCTCCAGCAGCTGAGCCTGACCTCTAACCTTGTGGTTAGAGGTCAGGCTGTGGGAAGGGAACAGAGAATTTCTCGACAGCAGTGGTTTTCAAAGCGAGATTCGGAGACCCTCAGGAGTCCCTACAGTCCTGGTGAAATGACGTCACACAGCGTCTTAAACAGTGACATCATCCTGCACTCGTGGGTGTAAATTAAAATGCCAACCAATGAAACCTTTGCAAATCTTTACACATCCCATCATATCCACCTGCGCCTTCAAATAAAATAACCCTAACCCCTAACCCTAACCCAACATGAGATCTGATTGGTTTGCTCTGTGTCCTGCCCGGACATCCTGTTTCAACAGGAAATACCTCAAATCAAGAAAGTAAGAGACCTTTCATGGAGTCATTAAGGGGCTTCAGGAGCCTCCTCAGCAAAATAAGGACTGATTTAATTTCACTGTAATTCACTAGCGATTACAATGCAGAAAATGTTAACTGATAATTTTAACATTTTGTTAATACTACTAATAAAATAATGATAATAATTCTGAAAATTACAGAAAAAACAGAAAAATTACCAAATACACATTCTATATTTCTAATCATGACAATGATGTGTTTCAGCATCAGAGGGGTGAGGGTGGATCGACATCAGAGCAAAAGGCTTGTGAAAGGCTGCTTTAATACTCAAACCAAAATCTCACTTGATAGAACAGTCCCTATAGGACACTTCAAGACACTTAAAATGGTTCTCAGGTTATTGGAAGCCAGCTCAGGGGTCCAGAAAAAATTTGAAACCCCTGTGCTACAGCAAGCAATAAAATGTTTTTGTTGTTGTTGTTTGCTTAAATTATTATTAAGACTCTATATCACACTATGGGTACTCCACTGCTTTCATCTTGCTCCTACAATGTATTAACTTGTCCCATCAGCCACTTGGATTCTCCCACAGACAGACAGCTTCCCAGGGGCCAGTTTACCCAATAAGTCTTGACAGATTAGCCACGAGACACACAGCAATCTTCCCCTCTCTCTCTCTCTCTCTCTCTCTCTCTCTCCATGAGAACCAGACAACTTCACTCTCTACTGCTGGAGTTGAGAAAGAAAAGTGAAGGAGGGGAGTCACAGATGGAGGAGGAACAGTACAGGCTGGGGGGGGGTTGAAAAAGTACATTTGGTGACGAGGAGGAGGGATGAAGATGTCAAGGTTAGGTGGAGAAAGCGACCCATTTCCTTCCCATTCTTTCTTTTTTTTTTTTTTTCCTTTTCAGACCCCACATCTTTAAAAATGCTAGGAATGTTCCGAGCTCATGACACCAAATGACAGCAGCCAGTGAAATCAGAGGCCTTTTACACACACGCACGCACGCACGCACACACACACACACACACACACACACACACACAGAGTTATCCAGGCCAACAGTCAGTGCAATCAATGCCCCAGAACCAGAATCCTCCGCCCAACAATCTGCCTCAACCAGGCCCCATTCAGCCACCATCTAATGCATCTAGGCCCTGATTGAATCTCTGAATTAACCACAAGATGTAGCATTCGCACCAATATGCCTGTTTAATGCAGATGGCCTGGAAGCAATCTGCATGCTGAAGACTCCGCAGGATCTGGGTGATTGGCTACTAAGAAGCAGCCGTTCACACACTTGTGAAGATGCAGGTTAAAAAAACGTCATGTACATTTCCAGTTTGAATTAGGGAAATGATTCAGCGAGTAGCAGTATGCAGGATGTGATGTGATATAATAGACAAAATTAAATATCACAATATATTTTACCAAATACATTGATATTGATATTGTGACAATATCATGGGAATGGCTCCGGACCTTTTTTCACAGCAGCCTTTTAGACATGACGTAGCAGGTAACCAGTTGTTACTAATGACATTAAGGCTGTGCTCCATTCAGGCCTAACAGAGCCAGGGCCCTGGTGTTCTGCATGCTGATTCAATGACATTTTTTGATAAACACTGGTAAGTGGATATGATGAGCAAGCAGGTGGAGGCGAATAACAGAAGAGCTAAAACAGTCTAGTAAGTAATTGCATCCCTTTATTGTGGAGCCTTTAACACCAGGGATAGACAACACTTATGCCATATCATGATAATATGCTATCTCAAATCTCAGACCATATCTAGGCTCAAATCATAGCAATACAACATTAAAATCAGTGCTTAAGTCTACAAGGAGCATCCATACAAAGGAACAGCTGCGTACAGCTCCATAAAGCCAGGCGCTGCAAATTAACTTCCACTACAAACACTATGATACTTGAATTGGATAGCTCTTTTCAGTTTATCTATGTACACTCTATCAGTATCTATCATATAAATCATAAATGAATAATAATTTATTTTTTTTAACTATGAATAAATATATGAAAAAGATATAATATTCTATATTTAGTTAAAATGTCATATCAGTATAGCTATGGTCAGTGGACTGAGCAGTGATTGACTCTCTGCTTAGAGAGGTGTGAGTGTTCCAAGAAAGAAGTACCTGCTGTTTCATTAGCTCACTATTGTTGCAGTCAACAGGAAGTGATAAAATTACTGAATAATGGAGGGGCCTAGGGATCAAGCTAAGGGAATGAAGGTGATGTTAGTGTTGCCAGAAATCACTGCTGAGCCTTGTGGAGGTGTCACAGGCCTAATGTAATGACACATTCAACAAGCCAGCAATCTATTCACTTCATTCTTCCCTTGGCCCGCATACACAAACTATCCTTCTTGCACGCTCGAAGAGAAGCGGGACCAAACAGCTGATAAATAAGCTACATTTCCTGATAAATGGCTCCTGACATAGCGGGAGGCTGCGCTGATAACTTTCCTGGAAACATTGTGAAAGATTTTTAATAAGTTCACCTCATCTCCATGTGCCATGTTTCTACGGGAGCCTCGCCAGACTGTCTCGCATTTGAAAGTCAGATGAGAGGATGAGGGGAGTTTTACACACACACACACACACACACACACACGTGCGCACACACACACACACACACACACACTTAAACAGTCAGCTATGCCAAACCACACTGTATTAGCAAGTCCAATGTGAGAAGGTGAGGTATTAAACGGTTGGTTCGCCGACCTGGCCTGTCATGTGCGGAAGATGGAAAATTCTGCTCTCCTCTATTAATCTGGCTAAATCTATTCTGCCTGACAGGTTTGTTGATCTTTAAACCAGTAATGTGCCTGCTCCGGCACATCACATATTCATAATGTAGAACACATCCAACCTGCCAGGCAATCTACCTAATGCAAACAGCCATGTATGGGAAATGCTGTCAGAGCTGCAAGGACACATAGGCGCTCGACACGACGCGGTGTTACTGAACAATATGACAACTGAGTGAATCCATAAACCATGCACGTTCACACATGTTGACATGTGCGCACCGTGCTGAGATCCAATTCCGCAACTAATCACTCGGGAATCCAGTGATTTGACCGTGACGGAAGAACTACAAGGCCATGCTGTTCTCCACATTCTCAGTCTCAGGTTTGGATCAGTCGAGTGCTATGTTCTTCTGAAATGCTCCCTTACAGGCTTCACCACCCATGTAAGGAGAGATCCTGGTCAGCGTAATAATTTAATCTCATTTAATCCTCAGAGGAGACGGTGTATCAGGGTGTGATGGCTTAAATCTGCTGGCATTCTCTGGCCTCAGACAAGGGGTGATGCCAGGCGCTAATCTGATGAGCTCCAGTCTGTTATTAAGAGCAACAGAGCACCTCTGGGTGCCAGTAAAACACCTGTCCTCTGGCCAGCCTGCAATGAGATCAACAGTGCTACAGTCAACAAAGATGAACGAGAATGAAATGCATCTAACCCTCAGGCGGAAACGGCTGCCTTTGCTTATCTGAGTCTCATGATCGCAGAGGTGAAGCTTGAAGTTTGGGACTCTTCTTAGTTGGAGCTGAATATTTCATACAAGATCAAACAAATACACTGACATAGATAAAGCAAGGAGGAACCCCTCCAAGCAGAGGACCTCTGCCCACACTGCTACATGAAGGTTGGAGATGAACACTAACAAACTAGATAAAACAATTACACTGCAAAAAGTCAAATCTTACCAAGATTATTTGTCTTATTTCAAGTAAAAATGTCTTATTACTAGTCACAATATCTCATTACACTTAAAATAAGACATGATCAGCTCAGAAATAACTTGTCTTTAGACAATTTTCACTTGTTTCAAGTGAAAATTTACTTGAAACAAGTTAAAATTAGCTTGAAACAAGAAACCAATGGAACAAGCAAATTTTTACTTGTTCACTTGTGTCACAAGTAAAAATTTGCTTGTTCACTTGTGCCCCCATGTAAAAATTTGCTTGTTCCATTGGCAGAATATGTTTCTTGTTTCTAGCAAATTTTAACTTGTTTCAAGTAAATTTTCACTTGAAACCAGTGAAAATTGTCTAAAGACAAGTTATTTCTGAGCTGATCATGTCTTTAAGTGTAATGAGATATTTTGACTAGAAATAAGACATTTTTACTTGAAATAAGACAAATACTCTTGGTAAGATTTTGACTTTTTGCAGTGTATATGCTTATGTACCATGGCACTACACTGCAAAAACTCAAAATCTTACCAAGATTATTTGTCTTATTTCAAGTCAAAGATGTCTTATTTCTAGTCAAAATATCTCATTACACTTAAAATAAGACATGATCACCTCAGAAGTAACTTGTTTTTAGACAATTATCTCTTGTTTCAAGTGAAAATTTGCTTGAAACAAGTGAAAATTTGCTTGTTTCATTGGCAAAATTTGTTTCTTGTTTCTAGCTCATTTTCACTTATTTCAAGTGAATTTTCACTTTTTCCACTGGCAAATTTTGCCAAAGAAACAAGCAAATTTCCACCTGTTTCAAGTGAATTTTCATTTGAAACATGTGAAAATTGTCTAAAAACAATTTACTTCTGAGGTGATCGTGTCTTATTTTAAGTGTAATGAGATATTTGACTTGAAATAAGACAAATAATCTTGGTAAGATTTTGCGTTTTTGCAGTGTAGTGTGTGTTTGCAAGCAAATGCTTCCAGCCTTATTTCTGATACTGCTCCAAGCCACACCTGGTGCTCTCCCAAACAGCTATCCCATAGCAGTTTGGCTCTGAGTTATTGCTCCAGTTAAGGCTCCAGTGATACAAAGTTGTTTAATCATAATATAATCAGCAATGTGAAACACTGGACTACATGTTTTTACTTTTAGATAACAGTGTGACACAAGTCCAATGTTTATCTTAATTTAACATTTTCTCTCGCAGTGGAAGCAATTTCCCTGCTGTGGTGGTGCACCACCGCTAAACGAATACACAGGAAACACTGCTCTCATTCAGACGTCCCATGACCTGCAGCAAACAGTGCTGGTGGCTTGCAGACGTGAAGCTTTTTTTCCCGCCTGAGTCTATTTTTTTCCGCTGTCCGCTGCAGAAAGCCATAGAAAAGCACAACGAAGCACAAAAAGCACACCATATACTACATTATATGAACACTGCAGGTTGTTCAGCCCTTTGTTGAAATGATATCCTCTTGACTCCACTGCTTGGTTAATTATGAGAACAAATAATGGTAGTACCTAAAATGAAATGTAAATGTATATAGTACAGCCTTGGCCATCAACACAGCCCAACCAGCGACATTTGTAGGGAAAAGTAAGTGTGAAAAAATTGACCGTACTTTCAGCATTGTTAAGTGGTTCTGAAATCACATAGTGCACGTTTAACAGCATATTCACGCAAATGTGTCTATATACATATACAGTATATCCTGATCCGTGTATTTGCCTGTGTATCCGTAAGTGCTTCCCCAGTGGCTGTGAAGCATTGGGGAGTATTTCTGCTTCAAAGGGAAACACATACGCAGCAGCCAGAGGGCTGAGGCAGATGGCAAGAGGAAAGGGATTTTTATAGGAAAAGCTATCCATAAAACAGCATGCCTATACCTTAACAGCCATGTAGATCTTAGGGAAAGCATGAAAAGAGAGGTATTACACACTCTTTTGGTGTGTATGGGTGTCCCTCCCTCACATACATAAACATGTTACAACACACAGGTCCAGATGTTACAAGACAGGTGAACCCGCTTGTCTGTCACAGGGGCAATAAATCTGAGCCATGACGCTATGTGGTGAGGAAGATTTGCAAAAAATAGTGTTTTATCTTTTCAGCATCATACTAAATCACTGCAGTCTCTCCATGGCAACATGAACAATTATCCTTGCATTTGCCATTCCTCTGTGAGCAAGTGTGTGTGTGTGTGTGTGTGTGTGTTTGCCATTATTTATTTGTAGAGTCCTGGCCATGCTCACACACACATGCACACACACACACATCATGGTCATGCAGGAGACTCCAAGCTGAAGGTGTGTGTCAACGATGGGGCACAACCCATCACAACAGATGCTTCCGCTCAGCTGATAAAATGTGGAAGCGGGCCCCTGGCATGCCAGAGAATAATTGTGCTCCAGATATTCAGCACTGCAGGTCCATACATTCAGGCCAGGGTTGGGAATGACAGAATTAAAGCAATCTAAATGTAAATCACACAAACGTCACAAAGGACAGTCCGATTAAAGGTGCGTTCAAAAAAAGGTGATTGCTTGGTATCACTGTACCAAACTGGACTAAACAAACCATACTGAAGGCATATGTGATGGATACTGGAAGCAAAGTAATACAAAAGCAAGTGAAAGTAATCCGATGCTATTAGCAAATTTGTGTATTCTAGTATATTGTGTATTCTAGTATATTACAGAGTAATATACTAGTAGTGTGTGTGTATCAAGTCTAACAGTTCCTGAATCCCAGTACCGGGCGTCGGGTTCTGTCACTTGGTCCACTTTCTATTCATATACACTGTTTATATTATACATATACTATATACTATATACTATACTAAATATTTATATAGGCTGTTTATATATTTCTTTATATTTATTATATATATACTTTTTTATACTTTATATTTATATAGGCTGTTTATATTTATTCATATATACTGTTTATAGTGATACTGTTTATACTTATACATAGTGTTTATATTCAACCCAGTATACTTATATATCTTATTTTTATATTTACCTGAGTGCTAATTTCGTACCACTAACATGTAAATGTGAGCTGGTATGACAATAAAGTTCCTTGAATCCTTGTAAAACTGTACAAGAATGCACTACCATTTTGCTGGGCTGCCCCCTCAGTCAACGTACATGTTTAGTGATGCCAATGGGTGAGTCACTAATTACACTAATTACAACTAATAGTGATGTGACACCACACAAACATCCATGTGACTGCAGTCGAGTTTTTGGTCTCTGCTAACTCTTTAGGATAACCTATGTTGAGTGATAATAAGCCATCAGTTATATGGAAAGTTAAGAAAACTGACCTCTTGTGGAAAAAATAGCTGAGTGCTTTTATGTGGCCTGAAGACTGGTATACCATTATAAAATTTAATAAGCAAAATTAACTAAATTAATTACATCAAATAAACCCCTGTCCTTGAGTTCATCTATCATCAGTTTGTACATTTGATTAAAAGTTAGACACTGCACCAGAGAACAGAGCACTAAACCAAAACTCCAGCAACAATATACCTAATGCATTGATTATCTTTAGTCTAAAGGACCCCGAGCTGACTTTCAATAATTAAAGTGATTTTGCCCCAACAATTTTTTTTTTTGCTTAATTTTTTGACACTTTTTTTTATTATCTGCTAATTTTCTCTCTCTCTTTTTTTGTTCATTTTTTTCTAATATTTTTTGTTCATTTACTTGACATCTTTACCCCATGTTTTTCAAAGAAGTCATGTGAATTTGCTCAGGTTTCAAGGGGCTGAATAGTTTTGATGTCATACTTGGACACTAACCAGTCCTGGTGAATCATGGCTCTGAATCAGCCCTCACGCTGCCTTGGTGGGAAAGGGGCATTCGAAAACTGCTGTAGACTGACTAGTATGGACCCAGTATCCATCAATCAGCCAGCAACTGTTCTCAGAAATCCAGAGTGCTGGAGTTTCTAACTATGAGGATTATACCTCCTCAACACAAACCAAACAATGTTTTCATGTCAGGGTCCCATAGACAAACTCATGGCAAATGGAGCCATGTTGCTTCCTGAAAAGGAGGTTCTTGGGTTCAATGATCTACCAGAGACACATGGATATTTTTGGTGTCTGTGATCTAAGCACTTAGCAGCTGAGCACCATTTAACTCTATAAAGCACCACTGACCCTCCTAAATTGCCTTTCCCCTGAGATTCTCATCCTGTCGATAGCAGTTTTTCAGTAGCGGCATTAAATCCTGTAATTCTTAACCCTGGGCTGTTGTTTTAGCACAGCCATGCCTTTTGAATGTCTTCCAGGCTGTCATGCAAAACCAAGATCTTACATAACTCTACACATGTATCCTGATTCGTCATGGTTGCTATAGTCTCCAGTCACATGGATCCATGCGCCAGGAATTTCTCCATAGCGGGAATGGGGATAGGAATTCAGATCTGTGATGTTTTGACTCCACCAAGGTTAAGATCTGGGCATGTTTGATATCATTTTACACAAGACTCATACACCCACAGTTGGAGTTGATTCATCAACAGTGCAAGAGGCCGACAACCCCCTGGGTGGACGGGGGGAGAAACGTGAGAAGGGCTGTATTTCTTTTTTAAAGAAAGTCCTACCAACAACCATGTTCTGAGCTCTGCAGGCCGCACGTGCCACACACACACACACACACACACACACACACACACAAATCCTTACTACTACATATTTGCTCACTCATGCACGTAGACATGAAAAGAAGGAACCATGGGAACTATGGGAGTGTGGAAGGGGTTTATCATGCAATATTAGCTAATATCAGATCATTTGGGGGAAAAACATATTTTTTGTAAGAATTGAATGCTCCTCCAAGAGAAGGAATAGGCATGATGAGGGGAAAAAAGATGGAGATTGGTGGTTACAGGGTGGTTTGGTACAGTCTGATGTTCAACCCATCGCTGATCACACATTCTATAGCTGGCAAGTTAGCTAGATGTAGTGTGCATGTATACAGATAGATAGGTATAGGTTGTGTTTGTTTATAGACAATAAGTATACATATCTACGTATAGTAGATAGAAAGTAGGTAGTAGACATTGCAGTCCGAGTGGTTTTATGCAGGTAAACGGTCCGTGTGCACTGCAAAAACTCAAAGTCTTACCAAGATTATTTGTCTTATGTCAAGTCAAAATGTCTTATTTCTAGTCAAAATATCTCATTACACTTAAAATAAGACATGATCACCTCAGAAGTAACTTGTTTTTAGACAATTGTCTCTTGTTTCAAGTGAAAATTTGCTTGAAACAAATGAAAATTTGCTTGTTTCATTGGCAAAATTTGTTTCTTGTTTCTAGCTCATTTTCATTTATTTCAAGTGAATTTTCACTTTTTCCACTGGCAAATTTTGCCAATGAAACAAGCAAATTTTCACTTGTTTCAAGTGAATTTTCACTTGAAACAAGTGAAAATCGTCTAAAAACAATTTACTTCTGAGGTGATCATGTCTTATTTTAAGTGTAATGAGATATTTTGACTAGGAATAAGACATTTTTGACTTGAAATGAGACAAATAATCTTGGTAAGATTTTGAGTTTTTGCAGTGTGGGTAGTGAAAGAGGTGGAACACATTGCCTGAAATATGTCTGCACCTAAAACATCAATGTTTGTGTCTTGTGTAGAGACACATTTTAGTGGCCATTGACCCCAGAGGCTTGATTCTTATGAGACAACAGCCGATGGATTCTGAGATTGCACTCATCCACACCAAACTGGATGCTTATGTGCCATAGAGGTGCAAAGTCCACTAAGCAGAGGACAACTAATATAACCACTTGCCATCAAAGAGCGGGCTGAAGGTCAGTGCATCCACTGCATTCTACTCTATGCACATCAAATGTTCTTTCCACTGAGTGCTTTGGGCAGAGTGGGCTCTTTTAAAAGTGCACTAGCTTGAGTGGAAGGGCAGTACTTTAACAGTGCTGCGCCTCACCAGCAGTGTCAAACAACTGACAGAGCACCAACTTCAAACAGCAATTTTCTGTAATTTCCATCTGTAATGTCAAATCTGGGTTTTGTGAATGCCTCAGTTGGCGATTCAGACTGATGTTTCTGTGCAGCGACGTACATACACTCTCCGTGGCTCACTTGACATTTCAACAGGGTGTCACAACATCAATGCACATGTATAAGTGGTCATAACAACACACACGAGTTAAAGTAAAAATTTAGATTTGCTGATATACTGACTGATATAAGACAACAGTAATTCAACCTATAGGGGAGAGTAGGGTAATTTGTGCCAAGGGGCAAGTAGTGCCACCCCTGTTATCTAGAAAACCATAGAAGTTGGTCATGTGACCACATATTTTTGAAGAGGCATCCATTTCACTCATCCAGTGTATTCTCTCTAACGGCACAATTTACCCCGCACCGGGGGCAAGTTGTGCCACAAAACCACTTTTTTTTCGAAAGCTATATTTCTCAAACAGTTTATATAAGATCCAAAGTGATTGTTCCCAGGGATGCACAACATCTTAAACTATATGTGCATATTTTAGTTGGAGGCATTACTGTAATCCCATCGCTTTAAAGGCACTTTAAGTAAAAATTGGCACTATTTACCCCACTCTCCCCTATGCAGTTCATGAAAGCTTTTCCATTTCTGATTGCTCTTTCGTGGGAAATATTCTCTGGCCCACAAAAGAAGAACTATGAAAAACAACCTGTGTGAGTCCCGACCTCTCATGGTGAAAAGTAGGATGCCATAGAACAACAAGTGATGACACCACCAGCCACCAAAAACCAGGCAACCCACTTTTCACCATTAGAGGACCAGCTTCATCCAGATTTGTTACTCTTGTCTACCATGTCAGAAATCAGAAGGATGTTCTCTGTAGTGGAACAAAACAGAATATATATCTTCCAGTTCAGCCCAGTGACCCACAGTCTGCACTGTTGGGGGGCAGGAACGGTTCAGAGTGATCAGTTGTGTGTGCAGCTGCAGCTACAGTTTAGTGCATGAGGATGCACCCAGCTGGGAAATAGTGATGCCATTCAATCGCTACACTATTTGGAAGCACGGAGCTTTGCTGAGTTTTCCATGCATGGTAACGATAAAAAATGTCAGCACTGACCAGCTATCTCCAGCTCGCCAGCCACAATCTGTCAGACAGGCTTCGCTAAACCCTGGCAGAGAAACGCAAGAGAGAGGAAATGGTACAGAGACAGACAGCGGGGCTGAGAAGAGATAGAGGCTCCTTTGATGGCTTCATCACTCTCAAATGTCCCCTTAATCACAGACAATGAAACCATCAAGGTTGAAGGTGAGAGATGGGAAGAAGGACTGAGTCGTTTGGGGAGAAGAAATTCCTCACGTCTCTCTTTTTGAAGCATTAGTCATCCGTCTTTCACGTCTCCATCATCCTTTGTGAGCCTTCATTAAGTGATTGAGTCGCTGTAATAAAAGAGAACGAGCCCGCAGCCCGGTGCGGCTGAATGAATGGCTATGCATGAACATTTAAATGCCATCTGTTCCATGCATATTGGCCGGAAGACAACAACCAACGCAGACTTAGGGATGAAGGCAGAGCGTTACATGGTGACCGTTTAGCAGCACAGGCGCTGGGATGGTCACTGGGTGCTAATGGCTAATTTATCACAAGTTAAAAGGATGAAGGGAAGACAGGAACATCAAATCAGCTTTGATTTGGACTCTTTTCTGAGGAAATGTCGGCCTTCGTGTCATTGATTTAGGGTGTTATCTGGGCCTGTGATAAAGAAACGCACACACACACACAGAGACAAAACACACCGCTGCACAGCAGGTGAACCTTAGGGGGTGACCACACGTCGACAAGTAGCAGGGTCTCCAAGGTCCTGATAATTTGACTTCACTGTGGGCAGATTCACAATCGGGCTCAAAGGCCTCACATTAATTAATAACTCTAAAGGCCAGAAGTCACATTAAAGGAGCTAAAGTTAGAGCCAAAGAGAAAAGCGGTTTGAGGATCACCACAGACAAAGTCAAAACCAGCTGCTCTCGGCTGACAGACTAGAACAATGAAACGTCTCTCACATAGTTACATAGTGATGTGTCTGTCTCCGTCCAAAGCCAGCGAAGCCTTCAGACCAGTGCATCAACACAGAAACCCACTAGTGACTGAACTCTTGATGTTGTGATAGCCATTTGTTGATATTGGACTTTCGTTAAAAATCAGGCTTTGTCCGTTTAGCGCGGTATGTCCTCTCCGTACTTCTGCTGTTGTTTTTATCCAAGCTGCACAAAGTCTATCGGAATGTTTACATGCACTTCAGTAATGCAGTTACTCGCCATGTAGGGGCACTGATCTGATTTATCAACTGCCATGTAAACAAGAAAGCCGCTGTCCATTAATTGAAGTCAATAGGTTTCTGCTGGAGATGCCATGTGAGCCCTGTAAACTCGGGTTACTGAACGAGACGGGATAAGGGCGCTGACGTGATAAACACAACAGACCATTTGGGCAGCAGCTATTTTGGCATGGAATACCAGGTAAACACTGGTGTTACGAATAAAATTAATTAAGGTTCTGTTCCGTTTAAGTGCATTCATCAACACCGGGACCCTGGCTCTGTTAGACTTAAATGGAGCGGAAAAGAACAGACTATGTTATGCTTTGTCTGTTATAGCACCAAAAAGACATAGTGTAATGGTATCGGCCTCCTGAAACCCATACCAGTCAAACTTTACTTCTCGGCATGTGTGTGTATCACCCGTCCAGACCTTTTATAAGCTCTGTTTTTCTCGTTCAAATGATGGATTTCTCTGCTCAGCCCACAGGAGCCATTCTTGGTGTTTTCCTCATAGCTCGACGCTAAATAGCTGTAAAGATATCCAAGTGGACAGACGCTATAAGAAGAAAAAAAAAAACACAAGAAAAAGCACACATAAGCAAACAGACAACACAATCTCCTGTGAAGTGGGATATAAAAAGAGAAGGCGCTGAGACATCTGGCTCCGCTTCAATGGGCCCCGGAGCTGTGGATGAATATCTTTATGCTGTATGAGGTGGTTTCTGTATTCCCGCCCGCTCTGATTCCCTCTTTCAGCTGTCATCAGTCTATTGCTGCAGTATGAGTAGGTGTGAAGGCTTTACTCAAGTGCCTCATTGATCAGGAGTGGTAGTCGCTGCGCACACACTACAACACACACACACAGGCAGAAATATATGCACCGCTCAGCAGTCCTATCAATGTGGAATAGTTGAACAAAAATTTCTAATCTCTATTTAACCCTATACAGCCTGAACTATGAAAGAATTGGCAGAAAATTCCAATTTTTTGAAATTGAACCCTTTATTTAGTCCTATAACAAAATATATATATAAAAACGAAAAATTAAAAAATATGTTATTACACGACCTTTCTGGTGTATGATATATGGTATGTACATGTTCAAAGGTATACAACAGTATATTGATTAAACTGAAAAAAAAAAAAAAAAAAAAAAAAAACGGAATTGAAAATGTGTATCATATATGATACAAATGGCTTTATAGGGTTAAGTAACTAGAGTTGAGAGTAATCAGCAAATTATCAAATATGAACACACAAACACACACACAGTGATTCAGCTGTCTCAAACACACAACTGATTTACTTGTGACTGGATTTTTTTTTTTTTTTTTTTTTTTTTTTTTTTGGGGATCAAATCCACTTCCTTCTTGCCCTCTTATTTCCCTCATCTTTTCCTCTGATTTACATTTCCAGTGTGGCCCATCTTTCTTTCCTTGCAAGCCCACAAACACACACACACACACATACACACACACACACACACACAGTCACACAGTCACAGAGTATAGTTTAAATCACAGGCTGCTGTAATAACAGCCTAGAGAGTGCTCAGTCCTTTTATCGTTGCCAAAGTGCTACTTGGTGCTCTGACTAGCGACGCCGTGTTTCCAGGCTTTCAGGGTCTCCATCCTCCAGTCAGATGATAGTCACAAGGTCAGTGCCAAACCCAGCTTCTGCTTAAACAAAATGCAGCTCATAAGGAAACTGCTCTGCATTGCACCCAAATTGTTTTTCGCAGACAACAATTCCTACCTCATCGCCAAAACCGTCTCACTGTGCGTATTGTAGAGATGATAATTGTACAAGTCGTGCACTCAGCGGCTCTCTTATTATGTGAGACGGAATGGAATGTAATTCTAAAGTGGGTAGTCTGTGTATTGTCAGAGGGAAAATGGCAATGTCTCCAGCAGCTGAGAACAGGCTGAGGCATTTCAAGAGCATTAAGGAAATTGAGATGGCACCCCTCTAATTTCTTTGTAACAGCGGAATCTACAATAAACCCGCCTGCAACAAATGTCAATCTTTATGTGTGATTTCGTCTCACATTAAGTTGGACATTTTTTTTGCTTTTGTGAAAAAAAGGAGAATAATTCTGCCAGTGCAGTGAGAAAATTCCGCTAGTTTCCAGAGCTGTTTCCAAACCAAGACCGAGACAAGTGTCAGTCTCTTGAAACGAGGCAGAAAAAGAAAGATGAGAATAAACTTTATTGAGCCCTGTGGGGAAATTAGGTTGTTGCAGCGGCAAAAAATAATAAAGCAGGTCAGGGGGATAAGCAATAAAAAGAGTAGAAATAATAAAAAATAATAAGCGTGTATACTTGTGGTCCTGTAAAGCCCTTTGAGGCTGTAAACAGTCATTTGGGGCTCTAAATAAACTTGAATTGGAATAAACGCAATAAGCAGATATGTGAAAGTGCAAAGGAGGTGTGGGGAAAGAGGTCTGCATTTGCTTTCTTGCACCATTAATGCAACATCTTTACATTGAAATGCAGTTAATGTGGCGGCTATTTCACTTGAGTATGTCATGCTTTGTCTAATGGAACCTTTGCATTGACAAATCTGTGTTTTTTTCCATTTTGAAAGTGAACTGCTTTTACATCTCATCTTCACTGGAACCCTGCATGATCTTCAGCTGAAAAATCACATTTTACGACTAAGTACTGGATTAAATAACTAGCAAAGATGGACGGTTTTTGGACTGCAGGTGAACACAGCGTGCTAGAGGTGACGGTGGAAATGAGGGGCAACCGAGTGGCACAGAGGAAAGAAAAGAAAGTGTGGGAAAAGCCCATCAAAAGACGAGGGGAGAAAACGAATGAAAGACAATGTGGCCGAGAGATAGGACAGAGAGAGTGGGGTTTATGTGATAATTCTGCTCGTAAATGTCACGTAAATACCAAGACTGTCAGACAACAGCTAACTTTGATTGCGCCCTACCTTAATCCGCCCCTGGAGCGAGCAGCAGGTTAGAAGTGCACTTCACATATACAGTAATGGTGTGAAATGTCAGTGGTGTGGGGGCAAATGGACCTCATTAAACTTTGCAGGCCCTGCTCTTATTCTTAGGGAAGACGTGACAGCTGCTTATATTTTGGGTAATGAAAAAATCAGGTAAATGAGGAGTTGGAGCCTGGACTCTGTTTGTGTGCAGCTCACTGCTTAAACACCAGGAAACAGTGGCTCTCCAGCTCCAGGGTCAACATTTGTTCTTGGTGGTTAAGTCACAGTCCACACACAGGCTACGGCACTTAGAGGCACTGCATTTATTTTGTAAAACCAAAACTGCAGTAATCCACAATGCTTCCATGCACTGTTTAAACATTACATGTCCTAGAAAGAGCAGTGAAGGCTTAAAGCCCAATTAAATCAAAAGCCTTTGCAGCAGCACCGGCTTTCAGGCTTACAAAACTTTTTTAAATAATGGCAATAATATGTTAATATGCCTGATAATAACAACAGGATTAGGGATGTGTGTGGGGTTGTCTGGGGGGGTTGATTCAGTATAACGAGTGTGATTCTTTCTCTCACAATAATTACCAATTGCATTATGCCAAAAATCAATTCTTTTTCTTTATATTATCGTCACTTCACTGACACAGCTATGTCACAATTTCATGAAGTAAAAGTTGTGATCCTGCAGTGCTTAAGCAAAGCCAAAAGGGTTACGCATATATTGTACTGAAAACACACAAACACACACACACAAAGCAGGGCAGTGCCACTTAGTACTTCGCTTTTTACGATCCAGTTAATCAGAACTTATTACTGCCCATCAGCATAAGCCTCGATTTTTATTTAAAACAGTTGACCAGCTGCTAAATCCAGCTCCTCCTTGTGCCCCAGCTGAAAGTAAGGCTGACTGTGAAATGTTTTATCTCCTTTGACTGACGAGGTGGAGTCAATAAGAGCCTCTACTACACCCACTTACTCTGAAGCTCTTGCTTGCCATCTGTAGGAATCAATGGATCTTCAAAAGTGGATCTCATTCTGTCCAGGTCCAAGACCTGACCTGCTCTGCAAACAGGACTTTAAGCTTCATGTTTGTTTGTTGATAGTTTTCTTTGGGCAAATTGAATCGTAGGCAACTGGACTTCATCAGTTAACTGATCAGCTGATGAAGCCCCTTGGATAAGAGGCGAAACGTCTTCCTAAGACAAATACAAGTCCAGTTGCCTACGATTCAATTTGCCCAAAGAGAACGATGACCTGGATAAATGAGAATATCCATAGACTTGTTGATAGTTTGTTGTCCAGCAATCACAGTAAAGCATGTCGACTGACAACAATGCTCTCTAATGAACATCTCAACCACAGAACTTCCTTATTCCAGTTGGTGGTAACAGGTAATGCTTATTTACTACTTTATTTTATTTTATTTATTTATCCTTTATTTTACCAGGAAGGTCCCATTGAGACACAATGTCTCTTCTTCCAGGGAGTCCTGGTCAAAATGGCAGCATAAAGAAAGTTTCAAACACAGAAGGACACCAATTACACATAGACACACAGAGGGTTACCATTACACAAAGACAAAGGCTGACAAGACAATACAGGCTAATCCAGGGCTAGGATCACCAGCACTAAGCAGAGAGAGAGAAAAAAAACAAAAAATCAACAACATGTTGTAAGTGGCCTATATCAGACGATGACATTGTTCTTTCAGCACGCAGCCACAACACAACGTCGTCTCAGCTCTCAAGACAGTGTGACACACTTTACTGTACTATATGCATTGTCACTGTGGCAACTGAGCACAAACAGTTCAATGTCTGTTCCACTCCATTTAAGCTCTGTGATCTAAACCATTCTACTGTAGCACCAGCATACATCACTGTGCACTGTGGTACTAATAAAACAAACAGCAGCCACCTAACTGTTGGCATTAGGGGCTGACGATGCAGTGAGGGAGGCTGACTCAAAACAGAGCCGACTCAGCCGCTGAACTGAAGAGCCCGCACCGGGGCATTCTGGAGTTTCACAGCAAGCGCACCCAAGCATCAGTGCCTCTCAGTAAACAAGAGATTTACACTTGTTGAGGAACTGAACATTCTCATGTAGGTTGAATGTGTTCAGCTCATTATCCAATACCAGCAACAGGAAGGAGAGCGCTCTTTGAATGAGATGATGAGGCCACCCAGCACGACTGACACACACAAGGTCAAAGGGAGGTGACAAACTGAAGCAATGGATGAGGGCTACAATTTGTCAAAAACACACCCTATCAAGTTGAGAGGGGTTTGTTCTGGTATTTCTGTTTCATTCCTTTCATTCCTTTTTAATGTGTCGTTTTATACTCCTTCCATATAACCTGCAAGAATAATTGTTGTTGCTGTTGTATAAATGCTGGTTGGGCTGAAAATCCAATTTTAAAAAAGTTGGGGAAAAAAGTTATATAAAAAGGGGAAAAAAGATGTGCATCAGTTTGGATCACATTCTACAAAGAAAGCCCATGGGATGATTTGGAAGCACACTAAGACACAAAGTCTCACTCCGATTTTTCTGGTCCAGACTTGAGCTGCTGCTGTTGCTGGGCTCTGATATGGCCAAACAAATCAAGCTAAAGGGACTCCAAGCCAGAGTGTGGAGTATCTGGTCTGGGCTAACAAGGTGTGAAAACACCTTAAAACAGAGACATTTATTTCCCATCCTGGAGCGCTTGGCCCCTCAGGTCAGTCTGAACACCACAATCACACTGAGACGCTGACAGGGCTGTTTCTTGATGTTTCCAAACCAACTGTGGACCCTTTACAGTGATCTCACCCAAGCACAGGAGGCACTGTGCATTATGGGTTTGACCCTATGCATTAGTTGGGTCAGATCACATTCGCACTCCAAAAGCATCTGATGACCATGCCCCATGCTTTTTAAATTAAAAATTATCACGGTTCGCTTGAAATGTTGCTGCGTGAAATGAAATCCAACAACTTGGTAAATGCAAGAAAATAACAACTTGTCGTTTCATTTGAAATTCAGCGCAGCACGCCGACGACTTGTTGCCTGATTTGGGCCGAGGCAAACAGACTATGTGCTTGTGAATAACCTAAATAAGCAAATGTTTGACAAGTGCCACAGCCTTCTCTCTATGGAAAGAAGTATCTACCTTGCTATCAGCTATCCTAGACAAAACTATAGGGGAGAGTGGGGTAAATAGTGCCAATTTTTACTTAAAGTGCCTTTAAAGCGAGGGGATTACAGTAATGCCTCCAACTAAAATATGCACATATAGTTTAGGATGTTGTGCATCCGTGGGAACAATCACTTTGGATCTTATATAAACTGTTTGAGAAATACAGCTTTAAAAAAAAAAAGTGGTTCTGTGGCACAACTTGCCCCTGGTGCGGGGTAAATTGTGCCATTAGAGAGAATACACTGGGGTAAATTGTGCCATTAGAGAGAATACACTGGGGTAAATTGTGCCATTGATAACTGAAGTAAAACAGATCATTTTAATCTCACAAATGATAATGCTATATAAAAGCACAACAAATTCAATACAAAATTATTTATTAAACATTTATTTATTATTTTAACAAGATCACAGGCCACTTTTCTATAACAAGGCCTAGAGCCACATGAACACACACCCAGAACAAAATAAAACTTCCAAAATGAGCACCTGCAAATCATCTTCATCTGAATCTGAATAGTTTTAGTGATCAAAGGTAAGAAGACAATGTACAATAACAATAAAATACAATAAAGTAATATATAGTATATAATCATAAGTTGTGCCACTGGTACAACTTACCCCAAGGTCCTTTGGCACAAATTACCCCAAGCCCACTATTTTGAAAAAAATGCCTCCCCCAGCTGTTTTGAGCTAACATCATGCTAACTGTATAGACTCATGGTGTAGCTTACTAAAGTACTAAAACCTGTGTGAACTGTTTTCAAAGTTTTCTATAATTGTTCAAACACAGCAATCATGTTTTTTGAACTGAAATGTGCTTAACCATGTGTCTCCCTTCTTTGCAGGATGAGTGAAATGGATGCCTCTTCAAAAATATGTGGTCACATGACCAACTTCTGTTATGGTTTTCTAGATAACAGGGGTGGCACTACTTGCCCCTTGGCACAAATTACCCCACTCTCCCCTATGGATGTCTCCGCCAGGTCTACTGCTAAACATCCACTCTGCTAAAAGGAGCCGCACTCCTCTGAAGACAGCTGGCTATCGACCTCAACATTCTGTCACTTAAGGCCACAAGAACATCATTTTAACCAGATTATCAATTTCTAAATTTACGCACTACCATCCTGGAGTCGTTTTATTTCTGCTCTAGGGTTATAGGATGGGGTTTTCTATTCTTCGTCTCCTCTTCTCTCCTCCTTTTCCTTTCATCTTCTCCTTCTCCTGCTCCCTCTCTCCTGATCTCCCTTTTGTTTATTTTCCCTCTCTCTTCCTTGCACTGCGGATACCAATCTAGGCCTCGATCACCTAATGTTTTAGTTGGCCGGTACATTTTGTTTTGCTCTATTGCAACAAAAAAGAAAAAAACAAAACAAAATGGAAAACTGCAACGTCTGCTGCCAAAGCCGACTCATCCCGATTCAGACCTGAGCATACAAATGGCTTTGAAAAGTGCTCCAGAAAGAGAAGATTAAAATCTCCAGCAGAGAGTTTTGTGCGACGGGATGACTCTGACAGCAGCAGTCGGGTACATCTTTGCGTATGTCATCTGACACACAAACTGCATGAGGCTGTATTTATTCCACCAGCAAATATAACAAGCCCTGCTCTATGGCCAGGAACAGCCTCACCTGAACGAGGCCATATGTCATTTCAGCAGCCATCACTCGCTGCCATCATGCCAGCAGAGAGAACGAGGTGTCAGGTTCATCCAAGCATGTGTGTGTGTTTGTGTGTGTGTATGTGTGTGTGCGATCCCTCCACACTGTGGTCTCACTGACCCACATAAAATGCTGGGAAGGAAAACCTGACTTCAACATGGACTCTCATTAAGCGAAGGCTCGATACCTCAGTGTGATTTATGTGCACTGTCTCTGCCAGGGACAGCTTTTCACACACAAACACACAGACATGTGCATACACAAACAGAGCGCCACATACACACACACGCACACCAGTCAGGAATACGTCCACTGGTGTTGCATAAAAGCCCCTCTTTGTTCAGTGTTGACCCTGCTGCCATTTTCTAATTGGATCTCAGTGGTTTTAAGATGGAGTTTGCACAAGTGCTCCCCTCTGCTCTGTGCAGCTCCATATGACCACATCAAGCTTTCACTCACATGTGTACAGTACAGCAAGGGGCCATCGAAAAGATCCATACTTCAGTTTAGCTCTTCTATATGAGGAAGTTTCATGAAATGTGCAGACAAACCTGAGTCATTTCAACAGTGATGTCCAGTTTCAAAAAATGCTCTGACCACAATGAAACAATTCCTATGGAGGCCAGCATCATCACACAGGAATCACATGTGGCTCATTGAATCCACAAGAGTCTCAGCTTGCAGCTCCAAGACTGTTTAGGCCCCAGTCTGCACAAACACACCATTTTACAACAGGCCACAAGAACACATGTGGATGCAGGGTTTGTGGCCCAACCTGCATGGGATTAGCAGAAGGTGGGCGTGTCTGCCAAGGGGAGAGCCGTGGCTGCCCAGAGAACCCATTTTCATTCACAGATCTGGAGGTCAGAGGTCAAGCCCTGCTGAAAATGGCAGTTTTTCCCTCGCCAAAATTTAGTCTAACTTGGGAGTAATATTTAGTCCCCTTGCGGAAAAGGGCTGTAACAAATGTAAGAGCTCTACATTTCCAAAAAGCCGATGAAAAACATTTGGACGACCAAGTCAGTGAAGTCGGGCTGATTCCAGCTCTGTTCCAGGGAGTTCTGTTAGCCTCGCAACATAGGAGCCCACGTAGAACCCTGAGAACATAGGACCATTTGTCATGTTGCTTTTATGTGCCATATTAATCTGGGGAGCATGGCACCCTGGGAACAGCAGAACAGAAAAAAACATCCTCCCTGTCAGAAATGCCTGCAGCGCACAGCATTGCTCTGCTTTCAGGGTTTATAGTTTTTAACTAAATTAAAATGTTGATGGCAGCGCCTGTAACTTCATCATCCGTTTTCTAACATGCTGTCTCTGGCTCTGCTTGAGTTTGTCAGCAAAGTTTTTCCTGCACTACAGCAGCACCGATTGGCCCAGTCAGTTTCCCAACAGAGGAATCACAGTTGAATTTGCCAACACCAGACCTGCCACTGCAAAAACTTAAAATCTTACCAAGATTATTTGTCTTATTTCAAGTCAAAAATGTCTTATTTCTAGTCAAAATATCTCATTACACTTAAAATAAGACATGATCACCTCAGAAGTAACTTGTTTTTAGACAATTGTCTCTTGTTTCTAGTGAAAATTTGCTTGAAACAAGTGAAAATTTGCTTGTTTCATTGGCAAAATTTGTTTCTTGTTTCAAGCTAATTTTCACTTATTTCAAGTGAATTTTCACTTTTTCCACTGGCAAATTTTGCCAATGAAACAAGCAAATTTTCCCTTGTTTCAAGAGAATTTTTACTTGAAACAAGTGAAAATTGTCTAAAAACAATTTACTTCTGAGGTGATCATGTCTTATTTTAAGAGTAATGAGATATTTTGACTAGAAATAAGACATTTTTTACTTTTGCAGTGTGAAACACTTGATTTTTTTTTTTTTTTTTTTTTTTTTTGCTAAAGTGACCATGCTATTCACAGGTGTGGGAGCAGGCTATGGACCAGCACCAGCACCATGCAGCTTCCCACATTTGAATTTGCAGAGTGGATGTTAGAGTGTGGTGGATGTGGAGGTAGTTAAGACTTTTGGGTACTTTTGGATTTCACTCCAAAGTTTTGACTGGTCCCTTCTTGTGTGGTAAAAATTTCCCACCAGTAACCATAGAAACGCCAGCATTTAATTTAGGCAGATAGGGCAAATCAACAATGTTTCAATTAGTGGGGATGAGACTATGTTCTCTGTCGCCGCCTCACTTTGTGCTGTAGACTGATAAGATAGAGCATTTTTGTTTAAAGAAAACCCTAGTGTGGCTTGGAGTAACCTTCAGTAAAATCCTTTAAAAAAAAAAAAAAAGAAAAGAAAAGAAAAAGAAAAAAAAAGAATGATAATTTATTTGAAATATTAATGCAGCTCTTGCAGTAATTTTTCAAGAGGTGTGATTTTATTCCAAAGGATGGACGTCTCATTTTGGAACTCTTCACCTGGTGTTATTTCCTATCGCATGTTACCAGGAGAGAATTTGCATGCAGATCTGATGAGGCTATAAATATTGCATTACTATTTCCTGGAGCTCAGATATATCTGTTCATACTTTCCATCCATCTATCTGTCTTTGTGCCTCCAGCTGTGCTCAGCAGGGCTGCCTTTTTCAGCCAGGCAACTAACCTGTGGAGGCAATCCTCAGGTGCCTCTCTCCTCTAAACTAGGCCAGCCTAATTCACTTGCTCACATGCACGCACCGACACACACACACACACACACACACACACACACACACATACACACAGTGATTGACTGGCTTTTGAACAGACGAATGTGGGGGCCAGCATGAGTTCCAATTAGACTTTGAAACCACGCAGTAGGCGTACTGTCTGTGTGTGTGTCTGTGTGTGTGTGTGCGCCCATGTGCATGCATATTTAATGCTCCAAAAAAGAGAACGAGAAATGAGAGAAAATATGAAGGTACATTTACATTTTAAACTCTACCCCTTTATCTGTTGCTCTTACTTACAGAACAAAGGGCGCAATCGCAGAGGACGCTTCAGCTCCTAATGCAACAAAATGTAAAAAGTCAAAGATCTGGGGATTACTTCCATTACAATAATCCTGTGCACATACACTGCAAAAACTCAAAATCTTACCAAGATTATTTGTCTTATTTCAAGTCAAAAATGTCTTATTTCTAGTCAAAATATCTCATTACACTTAAAATAAGACATGATCACCTCAGAAGTAACTTGTTTTTAGAAAACTGTCTCTTGTTTCAAGTGAAAATATGCTTGAAACAAGTGAAAATTTGCTTGTTTCATTGGCAAAATTTGTTTCTTGTTTCTAGCTAATTTTCACTTGTTTCAAGTGAATTTTCACTTTTTCCACTGGCAAATTTTGCCAATGAAACAAGCAAATTTTCACTTGTTTGAAGTGAATTTTCACTTGAAACGAGTGAAAATTGTGATGATCATGTCTTATTTTAAGTGTAATGAGATATTTTGACTAGAAATAAGACATTTTTGACTTGAAATAAGACAAATAATCTTGGTAAGATTTTGCAGTGTAACATGACCGTGCAATAGAGAGGTGCCAAGAAAAGACACACAGTAAGAGCTCAAGTGAGAAAGACAGGATGAATGTAAACGTTTTTTGTCAAAATACCTGAATTATGCAGCTTTGTAAACTTGTCCGCCTCACACCTGCGGTCCTCCATAGCCGGACTGTGATCCAGATGTTCCCCAACAACCGTTTCCCCTCCCAAACTGGTAATTATGGTCCTGCAGCTCGCTTTGAGCCCAGTAAAAATGCAGCATTTCTCGCCGTGTGACTGGTCTGTCTCCCTGCTTTGTTGTAATTTCTCAAGTTTAATCCTCAGTTCGCTGACCTGTCACCACTTGTACTGCCATGCAAACACACACACACACACACACACCTACACAAGTCACAGGAGGTATTCAAAAAGTTTTTCATATCTTAATCTCAATCCACTGCCAACCAAGACATGCCCTGACATTTTCTGAAAAATAAGTAAAAAGTTACAAGTTCAGAGTTTGCAAACACATTTCTCGGCATTTTAATCTGCCTGTCATCTCTGCATCAGCTCTTTTAACCTGATAAACCTGAAAATGACTGTGTGGATGTGTGTGTGTGTGTGTGTGCGAGTGTGTGTGTTGCAGGGTTGGGAATTTTTCCCCTCGGCCCTAAATAATGGAACAATTATTGCGGTAACACCAAGCACTGTATTTAATTACGGTACAAGGAAAACAACACGGTGTTACCTTTGAGACAGGCTGACCTACACTGGCCTGACAGACGGGACAAAGCAATTCCCTGTAACACACACACACACACACACACACACACACTGCAGGAAGACATGGAAGCTCCTCTGCCGTGCTGAACAAAACAAGTCTTTTCAGAGAGGCTGTTTCACTGTCCGTGACGTGAAGCAGTTGCCAGAGATAAAGCAGGCAGATAGGTGGGCAAAGGGGAACCTGAGCTCATTGTACAAGACCAACAAGAGAGGACACACAATGCACCTCGAACCCTGCCCTTCAAACAACCGCCACGAAATGAATACAACATCTTTTTGATTAATGAATATTGCAAAGTGTACATCGATCTGTCGTTCCAGATTAGGTGCAAAAAAAAAAACAAAAAGTCAACACTGGATTGATTTAGTGCTCTGAATCGTGAAGCATGTGTGTGTGTGTGTGTGTGTGTGTGAGAGAGAGAGAGACTAAGAGAGGGAGAGCTCAATCTTCTCCTCCCACATTAGCTCTATCTATTCTGATCTTTTCTCAGCTCAGAGTCCCTCTCCGACAGCCTCTGCTAATATTGACTCATGGTTCCATCGCAGCCCATCCCGCTTATTAGACTTTCATGAAGATCGATCCAATCCAAGTTTTCACTTATTTAATTTTGCATTTGAACCTCCACCCCCCCACCCACCACCACCACCACCACCACCACCACCACCCCCACGCTCCCCCACCACCATCTCTTACCATTCCTGCCTCATTGTCCTACACACCCAATGTGCTTCAGAATAAAAAAAAAATCCTTTACTTTTATGCATATTAAAGGGCTAGTTCACCTATTTAAAAACAAACAAAAAAAATGATATTATTTCACTTCCCTCCATTGCTGTTATATAGGACAGTACTAGCGCTCTTTCCCTGGATACTGGCTGGATGCTCCAAATGCTAACGGTTAGCGTCCTGCCATTGAGGTTGGCTTCCCCCCAGCTAACATTCTGAAAAATAACTGCCTTAATCCACTAAATCCGCAAAACTAAAATTGTTAAATAAATGAAGTTTGAGTTTGATGATATATGGCACAATTTTTGCAGACTGAAATGGCGTTCGAAGTGGAGCAGTTGAGCATGTGCAGTCTGAGCTCTCTGCGTGGGGCCGCTGTTACAACGGTGGCTGGCAGGTGCCTGCAAAGTACGTGAAACATGGGATAGACGGTGAACTATCCCTTTAAGAATACACCTAGGGCCCTATCTTGCACCAGACTCCCTAAACCCGCTATTTGCAGATTTAGGATTTAGGAAGAGGCGTTCCCCCGTAAAGTTGCTATCTTGTGCACCTCCCGCTATCCGCAAAACACCTGCGCTACCCGCTATATTATGCATAGGTGTGTTTTGGGCGTTACGCCAGTTAAACCAATCAGTGTGCCAGGTGCCATTGCCTTTAAGGGCAGGATGCGCTATCCTAAATCCTAAATCCTAAACCCGCGATGAAGAGAGGGAAGTAGATTTTCTCAGGGCTTCTACTGAGGCTAAAGCAAGTTGGCTTTATATACATATTATATATTATATTATAGGCGAGTTAATTCGGGAGGTGGAGCCACATGTGTCCAAGTGGACGTGTCACAAGGTTGTACTGATTGAGTAAAATCCCCGGGTCACACCACACACACACAAGAGGCAGAGGTGGAACTATGTGTAAACTAATTTATTGACATGGTAGATTGGGCAAATAAAATATTAAAAATAAAAATATAGCACAGCTGCTGGCTTATGATAAAACAATAAAACGTGCTGGCGTAAGTGTCCAATTAAAACAGTCTTTCCTCTAAACAGTCTATATGAGTAATATACTCAGTCCATTCCGGCGGTGTCCCGGTATCAGTCCGACCGTGTGCGTGGCGAGGCTCCGTCGGGGCGTGCATTGAAGCCGCCTGGACGCGCTCTCCTAACAGCCCAAACTTTAGGGATAGCGGATAGCGGGTGGTCAGGACCACCCGCTATCCGCTATCCCTAAAGTGTGTGCGCAAGATAGCAATTTTAGGGATAGCGCATGAAACACACCCACGGACACACCTCCAGGCGCAAATGACGGAGTCAGCATAACGGATAGCGGGTAGCGTGGGCGCAAGATTCCGTTTAGGGATAGCGGAAGTTCCTAAATCCTTAAGTTCTTAAATCTACAGTTTTGGTGTCTTTGGTCTGAACCATACTGGAAAAGTTTACGTTGCATTATTATGACTGGTTTGTTTGGGTTCACACTGCCAACTACAAGTAGACAGAAGTCACATGGACTCACAAGTACAGTAGCTTGTGAATTGATAACCTGTCATTCTGCCAGGTTAGAGACTTGAACAGTGAAGGCCGTCAAAATGAATCTGGATCAAGTCAGATTTCACCTCAGCTAAACACAATGAGACCTCAGCAACCTTGTGCCTTCTTTCAAAGAGCTGGAAATTGTGCTTCTTAGCTCATACACTGAGGAGGAATTTCACCTCATCTTGACTCCACATTTGCCCTTGGTTAGTTTTGTTACGCTAGGCTCTCCAAGCATGAGTAACTGCTGGCTATCAGATGTCAACATTTCTCTCCTTATAACCAGAAAACCCGTTGCTGGTTCAGATTATGCTCTCACATCAGTACACTTGGGGGAGGATCCAGACCTGTGTTTTCCAGAAGTTCAGTCTCACCTGTCCAAATGACCTGGAGTAATGGAGTGAACGCTGCGCAGTTTCAATAAACTGCCTCGAGCACACTTGATGTGTAGTGGCTGTTAGTGTTTATGATGATCTAAATGGTGTTTCAGAAGCCTTTCCACCCTGCCAAATATACGACTCTGGGGAAAACACGAAATACTTGTTTTGGAAAAAATGATTTTTTCCAGTTGGTACAGAAACGGCTGGTAATTGGGAATGGTACTGAACGTCAGTCCAAAACGTTGGCTTTGACAGGTTCATTCCAAAATATCGGCAAATCAGCATAAACCCACATCGGTCTCTCTTGACTCACAAGGTTTGCCTTCGACTCCGATGCCAAGCTCTTAATTTCTTCCACACCTCCTTTCCTCTCTTCCTTCTTTGTCATCACATTCTGACACAGCAAACTCCCACACCCATCAACTGTGTTTTCCTACACTGCATGCACAAAGAAAACATGGAAAAAGCTATCACTGGATCATTTTCAGATCTCCAAAGTCTTTTACCGAATGTCCATTTATGATGGATGAGCAATCTTAACCAGCTTGTAAGTGTGCTAATTCTACAAGAATTTTATTCCCAGTTCCATTCCTGTAAATGTCAAATCAGGAACTTTCTATTGCTGCTGGATAGAGAGAATTGGCTCACATACTTTACCTCCTGTTCCCTCCTTTTTACCATCATATCTTCATAGATACAAATGAAGTGTGCAGTTTAGGGGTTAAGCAGTACCTGGTGGTGCCAGCTTCCTGTCTGCTGTAAAGCAGCCGAGAGAGAGGAGATACATTAGACCGGTGTCTGGAAAGTCTCTGAGACAGAGACGGGCAGGAACATCGGGGCTGTGATTCTGCTCTGTGTTTCCAACAGGGTGTGTTTTGGTGGGAAGATGAGAAACAAGTAGTGAAAGGCTTGTTGAGTTGTTGTACCTCAGCCTGAACAAAGCTCTGACACAATGCGGCTTTTACAAAGGGTGTCTGATGTGTCTGAAGAGGAACACGGCAGCTTCAATGCTGCTCCTTGGGGAATAATATGTGTGTGTGTGTGTGTGTGTGTGTGTGTGTGTGTGTGTGTGTGTGTGTGTCTGACAACAATCCAACTTGTTTCTGTTGTTAGGGGAAAGCCTGGTAATTCCAATTTCAGTTTGGTTTGGTTGTCATGCTTTAAAGCTGCACTAGGTAACTTTCAACAATGGCTGGCCCAGATGGGAACAAGAGGCAACTGTTTGAATTTTGAGAATTTCATTACCCTGAAAATCCAGTGATGTGACATCAGTAAAATGCACACAGCATGCTCGTGTTTATTAGCCCAGCCTGTCGGTAATGCTTTATACTACAGAGTACCAAAGAGACGAGACAAAGGGACAAAAGATCTAATGTTTGGGAGCCCAGCTTTTTGCTACACAGAGCCTCACACACTGCTGTTTTACAGACGGTCCCGATTTTGCTTCATCACTCCTTCTGCTGAAGGCCAATCCCAACACCAGAATTTCATTTTAATTAGAGAATCTATAGCATCGGCATCAGATTTATTGGAGTTGACATGCTCCTCTTGTTTTGAATGTTTGGCCTATTTACTACAATTTCCCCACATTTTACATTGCAACAAGGCATTTTGCAAATCACGTGGTGGTACTTAAGCCAATGTTTCCCCAGGGACTAGTTTCTGGTGGAGGAAGCATTTCACTCCACCCGATTTCAAGTCATCACAACACAACAGTGCTGCTGCTTTTAGGAAAAACGAATGTGGATGACTTTATTACAATGATGGAGAAAGTTGTGTGTGAAGAAAGTTTGAAGTCTCTGAAAGTTCATTTTCATATCATAGTGGAATGAATGGAAACCAATGGCTGGAGAAAAGGGAGGAGAAATGATATGGGAGTTCTAAAATATGACTGTTTGCTTTGGGAACAGATTAGCAGAGACATGAATTATATATATTCAGTAGATATTAAGCTAAACATGCAAAATCAGTGGGATGCTCCTTTAATTTTTGCACCACTTCATGATTTAGAATAATAAAGCAAGTGATTTTTTTTTTTTTTTTTTTTTTTAACCTTAAACCCTTGCCTGGGTGCAGCTTGAGCTCCAGCTGAAAGATTACATTCTCCCCACTGCGTTAAGATCAATTCTTCAAATCCCTCGATACTGATGAAACTCTTTCAAAAGCCACTGTATAAACTTCAATAATGCATGGTTGCCAAGCTAAAAACAAGGCTGCTTTTCCTTTTTCGGCACGCCCTGACGAGGACTGCAGAGGACCGAGAGGCTTCAGCACTGTTTTCACTTCTGCACACTAGTGCTGATGAGACCTCATTTTGAAACAGAGGAAAACACTGGTTTCAACTGTTTGGTTGTTTTTTTTTTGTTTGTTTTTTTTTTGTCCTCTACATGCAAGCATTCCTTGATTTCTGGAAAAAACACATACTGGTTTAGGTTAAGTGTCTTTTGTGTCTTTTTTGGTCAGCTTTTCATCTCATCAAAGAACCACATGCTCACAGTCCAGTTCCACCACGTGCACAGAGAACACCACACCTCATTTCTCTTCTGCTGCTGCGCCTTCGTTACAGAAAACTTGACATCTTAGAGATACAAGGTTTTCCCAGCGTCCTCTAAGACTGACTCTGGGGTCCCGCCACTATTCAGTACATTCTGCCAGCAGCAAACAACAGGCAGTAGATGAATGTGCGGCTGAATAGCAGGTTATCCTCGGGGTAATGCACTGTTCTTCACAGCAACAACAAACCCAGGATGCTGCTGCTCAGCCCAGCGTGGAGCTGACAGATCTGGGCACTGTGAGAGGCAGAGGCAGTGAGGACGGCGTTCTGCCTGCAATAGGCCACTAGATTGTAACAGGACGGGATCGATCCACTGCTATTTTGTACAACAAACGGTTGTTTAAGTTTAATGGTGGTGTTATAAAACAGGGGTTCTCAAAGTGGGCTCTGGGGACCTTCAGCAGACTTCAAGGGGTTTCCAGCGGCTCTCCCACAAAATAAGTGTAAACTCACAATAATTTGAATAGATATCACCTTGAGATAACCTCTGTTATGGTTAGACGCTATACAAACAAAACTGAATTGAATTGAATTGAATATCATCCACATGTATAAATAAGTAGTACTCAGAAGTGTCTCTCTTACCTTTATTTTTTGTCACATACAGTACAGAGAGTTACACAGTTCAAATATATTAAATCAACACTAAAAGTACCATACGTCCCTGGAACTACATCTGATGGCCAAGTTAAATTATTGCCACTGTAACTGGCATCGCTGTAAATAAATGAGACCATAACGGAGATGATAGGCAGCCTCTGTGCTGCATTTCACATGGTGTGCCACTTGACTGCTTTACAACACAAAGGCATATACAAGAAAGCCTGGAAAGCTGGACTTTTCAGTAGGTGTGGCGACCACGAACAACAGATACTCTCTAAATCAGCAACACTTGTAACTGTTTAATTTCTGAATTTGCTGAACACAAAACATTACGTTCAATTAAAAGCATCAAAAGCAAGAAGTGACGAAAGGTTAATTTGGCCACCTATGTGTGGTGGAAAACGCAGGGCTTGAGAGCTGCATAGCATTGGCAGCGATATATGCACTCTACTAGGTGCCATCTTTCTAGTTACAAATCAGTTTGCATGGGGTCCCTCCTTTAAATGCTTTTTTAAAAAATGCATTTATTTATTTATTCATTTAGAGTAAAAAATCAGAGGGTTGTTTGACTCATTTGACTTTACCAAAACCCTAACTGGAGCACCGCTGACTAACCTGCTTTTTGGTGAGTGCTTAGTGAAAGATGTGGGTTGCCAGGTCTGGAGGTCTGGTTGCTCTGGCTGCCAGACGACGACAGCCCTGGTGGGATTTACAGTCTGAGCCAGCTTTTGTCAGCTCAACGCCAGATTCATTAGCCTGACACTGAATTGTGGCATATGGTCACACACACACACACATACACACACACACACACACACACAGAAAAAGTCTCTCACCCATACACACCCACAAACATCATCAATTGTCTCGCCTGGAAATCCCTTGCATAGAGAGAGGCAGCAAAGAGAGAGACAGGAAGAATCTGTGAGGGACAGGAAGACATAAGAGGGACTTTTGTGACAAACTAGGTAAACCACACCCTGATTTTCCTATTTAGACCATCAGAAAAGAGCTGAATTGGCTGTTTTTGCAGATTAGAGCTGCACTCAGAGATGTCACATGTAATGGCATTGGGCAGTGGCCATTCAGACACAATAATATGAGCAAGAAAAAATAGGTAAACTGTGCAACTACGATGAATCTATGATTGCTCATTTCGGGGTGTGAGGGGGCTGCTGTTCTCTTTTGCTGTTATTCAGATGCTCACATAGTAAAATCCTGCAGACAGAAAATGTAATCACATGTACGCGGCTGTTACTGTAGGCCTCTGTCATAAATATGAATCATTTTGTCACCTTCAGGTTTGGCAATGTATGGAATCACATGTCACTCCAATACAGCAGCAATTAAATTGAACTGAGCTGAACATTAAGTGGAGACGGAAGGAAATTGAATTAAGAGACAGATGCAGACAGATGGATAGCCCGGCAGAGCAGAGGAAGAGAGAAGAGGAGAGACAAAGACGGGGAGGGACAGCTAGGACAGTCATCTTATCCCGGCTTGACACAGTGCCAGGATTTAAGACATTCACTTTCAATCACAGCCACAAAGGCTGCGAGCCAGCAACTCCCCTGAGCAGCCCGGGCATCCCATACCAAATCCATCATGTCTGAGTGATAGAAAAGGAAATGGATTCCCTATTGTAAAACATGACGATCTTGTGCTTGGCAAAGAGGGGATATATCATTAGGAATAAAGATCACAACCGGCCTAGGTGTTAAAACATGATAATCATCAGATAGCTTACAAGGGGAAAAAAACAGAGGCAACAGAGGAGGCTTTTTTTTTTTTTTTTCATTTGTCAGATTCTTCAGTGTAACGGACACCTGTGCACTGTCTGAGAATGCTGTTCATTTTCTATAGAGAGATACAGCTGATGACAGCACAAAAACAAAACTATAATCGCCTTGCACATTATCCTGGGATTCCTTTCAACAGTACACATCTCTTCTCTTTCTCTCCCTCTCCTCCGAGCACCAAGCCAGTACTTGAAGGCACAAGCAAAATGTAAATGAGCTCTGTTTGTTTGTAGGTTTGTATTTTGAAGGATACATGTAATGTTTGTTTACTTTGGATTGGATCCAACTTTGAGTTTTGCGTTCAGAACAACTTCCTGAAATGCCTGTTTCCCTCTACAACTTAGCTCTTTAGGAACTTTTCTAAGTATTGCAAAAAGAGTCAGTAAGATGCATTTATACATGCAGGATGTTCGATTCAGTAGTGAGGACCATCATGGCTGGGTGACCTTTCTGGACTCACGTTTGACCTGTCTGACCTCGGCGGTGCTCGCACCAGCCAGGCCTCTCACTTGGGATCCCAGCCCAGGGCCAATTGTTTTTTGTTTTTTTTTCATTTGGCATTAACACACAGAGAAGCCACGCTGAACCTTAACACACTCTGAGAGGAAGGCCTCAGTCCAACATTCCTACAGAAATAGCCAAAATATTTCCTGGCTGAGGGAGAGGGTGAATAGTTAGAATGGGGTCACCTCCGAGTGTAAAATGTAGATGAAATATTTAAAGGGAAAATGTCATGTAATAGAAGTGTTAAATTCAGAGGTATTTTTCCCTCCGGGTGATGGTCCAGATAAAGGGAGGAGAGGCAATGTGAGCCAGAGAACACAGATGATGGAAAATTATAGAAAAATACACTGCCTGCTGACAGACTCCCTCCCTCTCTGCAAGACGAACACATTAACTCTAATACTGCCACTATTAGTCTACTACTACCTGTATGTGCAAGTTACTGAAAATGACTAATTAGTTACAGTTACTAGTTACTTCTCTCTAAAGTAATTAATTACTTTACAAACTACTGCATGTAAAAGTAATTTACATGCAGTAGGGGAGAGTAGGGTAAGTAGTGCCAATTTTTACTTAAAGTGCCTTTAAAGCGAGGGGATTACAGTAATGCCTCCAACTAAAATATGCACATATAGTTTAGGATGTTGTGCATCCCTGGGAACAATCACTTTGGATCTTATATAAACTGTTTGAGAAATATAGCTTTCGAAAAAAAAAGTGGTTTTGTGGCACAACTTGCCCCCGGTGCGGGGTAAATTGTGCCATTAGAGAGAATACACTGGGGTAAATTGTGCCATTGATAATTGAAGTAAAACAGATCATTTTAATCTCACAAATGATAATGCTATATAAAAGCAAAACAAATTCACTACAAAATGATTTATTTAAGATTTATTTCTTATTTTAACAAGATCACAGGCCACTTTTCTATAACAAGGCCTAGCGCCACATGAACACATACCCAGAACAAAATAAAAATTCCAAAAATATGTGCTCACATGACCAACTTCTTCTATGGTTTTCTAGATAACAGGGGTGGCACTACTTGCCCCTTGGCACAAATTACCCCACTCTCCCCTACCGTTATGCAGAAAGGTAAGTCAGTCCTTTCACTAATGCACACAGGCATTTGTCAAAGGTATTTTGGTAATTAGCTGTCTGACATCAACTGCATGTCTTCGACAACATGCCTGGCAGCCAGTGTGTTTAGTTCTGCCTGGCTTACAATCTGCGCAGACAAATTCCTGGGTTTGAAATCAAGCCCTGGCTGTTTGGACGGAGCAGCTCAGTGAGATCAAATTGGTTTGACTCATGAAACCAGTCTGGCCACTCTTCAACAGAAGCGGTTGGTTTCTTACCCCAAAAAAAAGGTCAGACCCCTCAGCGCCCTTTGAGGGAGTGCAGGCATGACTCAGGTGATGACACCATGAAAAGGTGCAGTCGATTGAACGGTTAGCTGATGACTGACAGATGGTTGATCCAGTCACCTGCTATGTTAACGTTTTAGTTAACAGCGGTTGCTGCCTCCTCCTGTCCACGCGGTTTGAACGCGGCAGTGCCCAAACTGTGTTTTGTGTAGTAAACAGCGGTAACCAAATCACAGTATGTCTGTGCCAGGCAAACGACCACTACTATGAATGCCACTTTCACTAGTACTATTATTACTACTGCTGCTACACCCACAACAACTACTGCTATTGCTGTGGCTACTTTTTATTTATATCGTTTTTTCAACCACAATCACAAAAGGAGGAAGAAATGAAGGTAAATTATAGAGGAAGTCAAATATAGCAACTAGTTTTATGAAGTAAGTTAATCGACGGTCCAACTTTACCAGCGTAAACTCCTCACACTGCAAAAAGTCAAAATCTTACCAAGAGTATTTGTCTTATTTCAAGTAAAAATGTCTTATTTCTAGTCAAAATATCTCATTACACTTAAAATAAGACATGATCACCTCAGAAGTAACTTGTCTTTAGACAATTTTCACTTGTTTCAAGTGAAAATTTACTTGAAACAAGTTAAAATTTGCTAGAAACAAGAAACATATTCTGCCAATGGAACAAGCAAATTTTTACTTGTGACACAAGTGAACAAGCAAATTTTTACTTGTGACACAAGTGAACAAGTAAAAATTTGCTTGTTCCATTGGCAGAATTTGTTTCTTGTTTCAAGCTAATTTTAACTTGTTTCAAGTAAATTTTCACTTGAAACAGGTGAAAATTGTCTAAAGACAAGTTATTTCTGAGCTGATCATGTCTTATTTTAAGTGTAATGAGATATTTTGACTAGAAATAAGACATTTTTACTTGAAATAAGACAAATAATCTTGGTAAGATTTGACTTTTGGTAGTGCAGGCAGTTCAATCCTCAGTATTTCTCTTCCTCTCCCACTCTTTCTCAGATATTTAACTCCCAGCATGTTAACACTCTCACTCCACTGCACTCCCTCCTGCACACACATCACCCTCTTAACCACACAGTCTGACAGCAACCCCAGAGATATGTAGTCATTCCATCCATCCATCCAGGCTCAGCTGAAGTAAGGACACACTGCGGGGCTGTGCAGTGGCCCCTGCTGCACCTAGGAAGTTTCCCAATAAGCAAGTAACTCCAAGGCAGTGAACAGAACACTTCACAGCAGCTCAGTAGTAAAGCCCTTTCACTCCTAAGCTGTGCTTCTTTCCCCTCTGGATGAGCTGCAAACTCCGGCCACCTTGTCCTTGTGTTTCCTCCAAACTGGCCCTGAATCGTCCCGCATTCCCTCCAACAGGAAAATGCCGTCAGACCGAAAATTCTGCACATACTGGCGTTCATTCCGAGGCATCGATCAGGTTTTCGAGAAGCGAATTTAATTTATCGCAGCCTCAGAGTCCTCGCAGTCCATCCAAAATGCTCCCACACTAGGGGTTTGGTAATGAAATTAGAACTAATGGCATTAAAATGATGATGAAGTGATGTTATCGCAAGCAGAATATATAAGCATCTGGTCAGAATTTGTCAGCAAGGCTGGTCGGAGGCAATAAGGCTGAAGACCAGGCTGTGAAATTCATTTGAAGGTCCTTCTACAGAGTAAATGATGCTGTGGATCAAACACTGTGCCAGACTGATTGAGAGCTAGATTCAAGGAATGGTTGCAATTTGTCTCAGAGGAATGATACAAGAGCTTCTGGAGAGTCGGACTAACTGGACTCCAAGGGTTCCTGATAAATCATAGAAACAAAGAAAATTAGCCAACCAAGTCTCCATTATCACCTGTTCATATTTGAAGCTTCTCGTTGTGTGTTTAACAGCCATGAGAGGAAAGGAAAGGACTGTTTGACATCATTAAGCATAGACATATATCTCAGTTTGCTGGTGTATTAGGCTGATATTGGCCTTTTGTTAAAAATCTGATATTGGCCAGACAGGATTGTCCATCTCTGACATGATGAATATGATGCAGCTTGATTGATTCTTTATTTACTGTGGATCAGTGCAATACTACGCGTAGACCTGAACCTCAACAAATACTGCGGCCTTAATCAGACAGGAAGCTTTTTTCTTCTCCTGCTCAAATGCAAAGTAGTTGTGGGTGTCACTTGTACCAGACAGAGGAAGAGGTCAAATAGCAAAAGGAACATGCAACACAAAGTGTGCAAGCTAGCCTAATTAGCTGTAACTGTCAAAGCTGAGGTAACGAGGGGTCGAAAGTTGAAAATAAAAGTGGACAAGACAAAGTCAGCGATGGCACTGCCTGCCGCTGAGGGAAAGGAAGAGGAAGCCGTCGTGAAACAAAGGACGTCAACGCTACTCGCTGGAAAACAGTTCAAAGTTTGCTTCCTCCCCTCCGGGCGCTGCAGTTTTTTTTTCTCTGACACTGATGTAATGCCTTGACGTAAAAGTTTCCTCTTCAAATAATTGTAAGGAGCAATTTGGGTGTACTGGTGGCAGAGGAAAAATGCCAGAGATGAAGTTGAGACATGTTGAACATGGAGTCTTGCCTCACAACACACCACATCCAAAACACCAGGTACACAAACATGTGCCTTCCCCAACCAATCCACTGGAAATAACTGGAAAAAAGGCACGGGTGGGAAAAATAATAATATAATCACATTCTACAAGACATTTTGATCTGATTTCACACAACATGCATGGTTACACTTTAATTATGGTCACAATTGTTATTATTGCTGCTTTAATAGCTAAATTTTTGCTTTTCCAGAATAAAATTGTGGGAGACATGAATACTGCGGGATACTTTTGTCATGGAAGCCTCCAAATTTAAAATATTATGAATATGAGCATCAGATATCACCTTCAGTTCGGTCAGTATTGGTGTTGGCCTTAAAACCAGTCAAACACTAGTATCAAACAACACTGAGCCACATGCACTTTCATATGGGAGGACCCAAGCCTCACTGTTGACTTGACCCAAGGGTTACACTACCACGGCTGCCCTCAATGACCTGCCCACACACTCACGTGCTGGTGATTTACCGATGCATATACACACATACACACACACACACACATGCACGCATAGACACTCAGACGGAGGTGATTTGCGGTTGGAGCAAAGGCCTCATGGTACCACACACTGCCTTAGCGGCAAGAGGCTTCAGCTCCAGCTGAGAGAAGGAAGGACGGAAGGGCATGGGAAAACGAGAGGAGTGAAATGTAATATGGTGCACTGTAAAGGGAGGGGTTGAGGGGGAGTTATGCAATTTGACACCTTTATAACTTTTCTGGTTGTCTCTGCAGGACACCGTGGAACTATTTTCAGTGCTTATTTTTTTTTTTTCTCACAAGTTTGATTTTCTTTGTTGCAGCTCTAACTCATACACCGTTTCAATATCGCTGTCTTCTTACACACCAGTAAGAGGGAAGATTATGTTGAAACAGTGGCTTGAGATGCTCGCGATGTTACCTGTTATCTTTTCTGAAATTCCTTCAGATGTTAATTGAGCGGATTTGCTTCATTTCTTCAAGAATTTCTTCACCATGTCACATTCGGCTTAACACCCTTAACTGTTGTAAATAAAGTACAAATTTACTTGTCATGTAACATTTATCCCTCTGTTACTTATGTCATACTGTAGCTCAGGCACAATGAAAATGTAATTTCTTATGTTGTGTTTGGAACATAGTGTGTTGGTGTTTTTTTAACTGCAGGGTTTACGGTGAGTCCAAGAGTTTGCAAAGATGCATCACAAGGAGTCGACACCAAATCAGGTGAGAGGCTTTGACGCTGCAGAGAGCTTTTGGTTAGACTGATATACCTGTTTTAGCCTATTATTTTATATTGGAGATCTGCCAAAATGAAGGTTTCCCACAGCTACATAAAAACATTCTGTAATAATATTTTCATCATTAAATGCCTCATTTAAAGGCCTAATATATCCCACGGTTTCCTCCATGGGCCACCCAGCTGATAAAAAGTAATAGAAATTCTTGTGAATTTTAGATGGTCCAAATGCTGTGTCAGAAAATGTCCCACTCTGACAAGGAACAGGACATGCATAATTCCTTTTTTAAATGTTTCTGACATGAGAAGAGCCAGATTTACAGATTGTGAATACTGGCAGCGCAAAAGCCATATCGGTTAAACACTAGAGTGCACACACACTGTCATGCAAGGATAGGACAACTTTGAAACGTGACAGATGATCGGAGGAAAGTTCATATTTTAAAAGATGAGAAAGTGATGATGGAAACAAAACCTCACAGGACAAAAGGGAGCAGGAATAACGGCTGTGAGAAATGCATGCAGTCTTATTATTCATCACTGGCCTGACTTTTGCTCTGAGGCCTGCTGCCACTAAAACAAATGATCAATAATCACTGTCTTTAAATAGATGGTGACACTGCATTTTTCTCTGTGCGGGAAATTATAGGGCGGTGATTCTAATTATCTCAGTATCAAGGTGTGGCCTGAATGATTTTGCCTTTTTTGGAGTTGTTATGGAGTCGACAGAGGAGGATTAGGATTTTCCACATGTGGAAAATTGTATTTGTGACTTCACAGGCACGGGACTCCGTTCTCAGAATTCATTTGAACTTTGCTGTCGTAATTCTGCCGGCGTGTAATGAGTCACTCATTGCATCAATGCATCGATTTTAAATTCTGCTCAAAGAAAGAAACAGAGTAAATCGCTCTGACTTGCAGAATTGATAGGGAATGCTTTAAATCAAATCAATCAAGGTGGTTAAAAAATATCTAATGTTTTGATAATTTAATGGATATTTAATTTGGGGCACAACAGCTGAATCAAATGGCTGTTCACTGCAAAAAGTCAAATCTTACCAAGATTATTTGTCTTATTTCAAGTCAAAATGTCTTATTTCTAGTCAAAATATCTCATTACACTTAAAATAAGACATGATCAGCTCAGAAGTAACTTGTCTTTAGACAATTTTCACTTGTTTCAAGTGAAAATTTACTTGAAACAAGTGAAAATTAGCTAGAAATAAGAAACAAATTCTGCCAATGGAACAAGCAAATTTTTACTTGTTCACTTATTAACTTGTTTCAAGTAAATTTTCACTTGAAACAAGTGAAAATTGTCTAAAAACAAGTTATTTCTGTGCTGATCATGTCTTATTTTAAGTGTAATGAGATATTTTGACTAGAAATAAGACATTTTTACTTGAAATAAGACAAATACTCTTGGTAAGATTTGACTTTTTGCAGTGTTGAATCAGGAACTGAATCTCTGTTACGGCAAGAATCCATCCACCTAGATTTCTGAGTTTAGTTGCAGAGCTTGAATCCATTTTTCACACGAATCCTCTCCCGCACATGTCCAAACTGCAGGGACACAGAGCTCTGAATGGGCAGGGAGAGCAGAGACATGTTGGAGACCCTGTCGGAGCTCATCATCATGTCAGAACCGCCTTTCCCAGTCACATATTAAACAGTATTTCTAATCACCTCTGGCCTCTTTGTCAGCCCGCCTCTCTCTTCCTCATGACTTACTCTGTCTCCCTGTCATTTCATTCAAAAAAAAAAAAAAAAAAAAAATCAGGTTAATATGCAGCAGGATGAGGATGAATTAGGCTTACTATCCGTCGGACAATGAGAAATATTCAATTGTGCTAATCGTTTGCCAATAGGTAAGGGCTTGAGAAGGTAAGGGCTCCTCGATCAACATTCAGCTTGCAGCTCCTTTTCTTCGTTAAGCGGCCCCCGTAGGGCTGAAGCTCAATTTAATTGGATGGCTTCCTTTTTTTCCCTGCAGGTTTTGAGAATGATTATCCATTAGAGGGATTGTAAATCCTCTTACACCACAGAGAGAGTACAGAAAGAACAGCGTGCCAGAGACAGGGGACGGAGGATTTCACTGTTGATGTAATCTCTACCCTGTGGTATCGCCTTGGGGACCAGTTAGCAGTGGGCAGTGAGCAGGAGGAGTGGTAAAAGCTCGCCGGGGCTCGACAGGCTCATCCTGAAGGCAGAATGACACGAGTGCTTTCCGGAGAGTAAGAATGTCAGAGGAATATTTCTGACTCCACTTCACAGTCGTGCATGAGCTAAAGCAGATCATTGCACCGGCATGTTTACTGGAAACACCTGGGATGGAGTGGAATTTGAAAATCGAGTGGCTTGCCTACTGGGAAACAAATCAACAAACAAGACCAATACAGGCTTTTGAGAACAGACAGCCAATATTTTGGGAGTGAAAATACCTTTAAATATGTCCATTCTCATCTATAAATACATAAACACTGCAAAAACTCAAAATCTTACCAAGACTATTTGTCTTATTTCAAGTCAAAAATGTCTTATTACTAGTCAAATATCTCATTACACTTAAAATAAGACATGATCACCTCAGAAGTAACTTGTTTTTAGACAATTGTCTCTTGTTTCAAGTGAAAATTTGCTTGAAACAAGTGAAAATTTGCTTGTTTCATTGGCAAAATTTGTTTCTTGTTTCTAGCTAATTTTCACTTATTTCAAGTGAGTTTTCACTTTTTCCACTGGCAAATTTTGCCAATGAAACAAGCAAATTTTCACTTGTTTCAAGTGAATTTTCACTTCAAACAAGAGACAATTGTCTAAAAACGATTTACTTCTGAGGTGATCATGTCTTATTTTAAGTGTGATGAGATATTTTGACTAGAAATAAGACATTTTTGACTTGAAATAAGACAAATAATCTTGGTAAGATTTTGCGTTTTTGCAGTGTAATAAATGAATGAATGATACAAGTCATCAGTGTTTCCTTCCTGAATTTTATTCTGAACCAGCATAAAAACAGGACGATAGTATGAAATGCTTCACATAACTTTCTGAATCCAGAATCCACAGTATTGCCAATGCATGACCCTACTAGTGTGATTTTTTGAGTGACATCACCTGACAAAACAACAACAAAACAAACAAGCAAACAAAAATGTTTGTAGAAAAAATATAATTGGTGACATCTACGATAGCAAACGAATAAATCAGACGCAGACACTCTGACGCTGAAACCCATAATACTAACAGCATGACTCATAATCATAATCAAAATAAAAGTCAAGTCTAATTAGAATCAGTGCAGGCTCATGTTTTCCCATAGACAATGATCAATACCACAATAAATATGCAATTGGTCAATCTGCATCAGGTCCATTATGAAGTACCAGAGGTGGACAACACGGGCTGGACCAGATCCAATATATGATAAAAGAATGTATGATAAATATATTTGTGCAGACCTGAGCTGAACTACACAGCATGGCTGCACTGAGACGCTGTAACAGAAACCAACTCACCTCTGCAAACTCCCTTTTCTCAACACATCAAATAGGCAAAACACATAAACACTTGCAAATGCACTTGCTCGCAGCTGCCGCCGAGGCCAATATCAACACATCTACGCCGTCATCTGCCAGCAGAGCATATGTTTGATATCAGCCACTGGGTTTTAATACTGAAAACATATGGGCTAATTCACTAGAAAATCTCAGCTGTTTTTCCTCCCTGCTTTGGCATGGACGACTCTCTTTGGCATACACCACAGACGTTGTGCTAATGTGTGTGTGTGTGTGTGTGTGTGTAAGTGTGAGGCCTTGCCATAACCTCTAAAGAACCCTTGCACCTACCACATCACTGAAGGTTCCATTCACATCTGTAATTATGAAGTCTGCGATTTTAACTTGGCTCTTTATATAGCTGCGATATTAAGCTTTCTTTTTGAAGTGTGTGAGCACCATTGTGTGTGTGTGTGTGTGTGTGTGTGTGTGTGTGTGTGTGTGTGTGTAAGAGAGAGAATTAAGTCTAAAAATAGTTGGCTTGCCTGCAGTCATCGCAATAATATACTTGTTACCTAAAATGTATTAAAGGGTTGGTGGTGGGAAACACAGACCTACAACAGAGTCACCAGATTTTCTGCACACACACACACACACAGACATACACACACACAGTCTCACAGTGGGTGCTGAGTAATCTGTGAGCTTGTTCTCCATTACCTTTGGTGCTGTATGTTTTCACCGCTCACCAAGATGCATTGTGAATGTGACAGCAAATTAAAAGAAAGGAGGATGTCAAACACAATTGCGTCAAAGTGATTCTCCTCTATGCTAATGGCAAATAAACGTCTCCCCCCACCACCACCACACACACACAACCAGTATTATCCTCCACAGCAGGGCCTCAGTCTAACTCTATAATGGAGAAAAACACAAGGATGTTTTCTGAGCTTGTAAATGGCAAATTATTGCCATTAGAGAGAGATGTGAGATTCTCGTATGGCCCATTAAGGCTCCATGAATAATTGATCCGGTGGCTGGTTTGGAGAGCTTGCTGGCGATGGTGATTGGCTCAAAGGATACAAATGAAGTGGCCTCATGAGAGACTATAGCTCACACAGTGGTGGCGGGGCTCCACAGAGATGGGCCTGAAAGAGTGCCTTCAGATTAAACCCTTCTCATCTGATCCTATGTCCCGCCCCTCTTATTGCTCGGTCAGACAAGGTTTATGTGCTCAGCCATGGTGACAGTGAAATTCACTGCCACTCTGCATAACGGTATAGATAATTCCTGGAGATAAACTGGCCTAATTTCATCAAAAAGCCAGGAAAAAATTCCTCAGGTGGCCGTGGAGGGGTACGCACAGAATTTAAAGTTTGATAAAGTATGTGAATGGCATAGCCTCCAAATGTAATGTGAACTCTTAGTTTGACCACACTGCAAAAACTCAAAATCTTACCAAGATTATTTGTCTGATTTCAAGTCAAAAATGTCTTATTTCTAGTCAAAATATCTCATTACACTTAAAATAAGACATGATCACCTCAGAAGTAACTTGTTTTTAGACAATTGTCTCTTGTTTCAAGTGAAAATTTGCTTGTTTCATAGGCAAAATTTGTTTCTCGTTTCTAGCTAATTTTCACTTATTTCAAGTGAATTTTCACTTTTTCCACTGGCAAATTTTGCCAATGAAACAAGCAAAAATTGTCTAAAAACAAGTTACTTCTGAGGTGATCATGTCTTATTTTAAGTGTAATGAGATATTTTGACTAGAAATAAGACATTTTTCACTTGAAATGAGACAAATAATCTTGGTAAGATTTTGCATTTTTGCAGTGTATAAAAGTGACATTTTCTGAATCCAAGGCGATGACTTACCTGTGAGCAAACACAGGTCTGCTAGTTAATCTGATTATTCATTTGGCCACGTGGGCAGACACACAGTCGTGTCCAGAGGAGGCACGAGGCCTGGCCCTGCTTTGGTTTTGGTGTCTGGGGACAGAATCAAGATGTAGTGTATCTCTGCTGCTTGGACCCCAGGGACAACATGTCACCATGCCTTTTATAAAAAAGCAACAGCATGAACCTCTGAAAACACCTCAACCTACACAGAAGCTTCATTCATGTCTATGAAGAAAGATGCGTTGTTTGTCCGAGTGCAATGTTTGCTGAACTCTGATTGGCTGGTTTGCAGTTGGGGGGCGGGACTTTGGATCCATCAGCTCAGCTCCAATGGCCATGACCAAGGGTTGACTGACGTGCGCACCCTTTAGACTCATTTCACCAAAAAATAACTACTGAATTAGGTGGTTGAGTCGACATGGTTGTCGTGGTTGGTCCACCTCACCGATCGATCATTAATTGTGTATTCCATGTTATTTTGTCTAAAGTTTCCTCACTTCAGTTGTTTTTTCTGGGCTAAATCCAACACTGCTGCACACTATCCACCAACACCTGCTAACTTGTAGCAATATGGGCCAATTCATCATCATCATCATCGCTGTCGTCTTCATCTTGTTGGGCTGATGATGTAGGATCAGAGGAGGCAGTGTGACTGCTGGAAGAGCATTCAGTCCAGTTCCCGCTCAGCTGGCCTCAGATCAGTGTGTCTCTCCCGTCTGGTGTAGTGTGAAGATCACCTTGCCTCCGGCTTAGAAAGATCAAGTCACAAGCAGCCAAGCCTTTCCCTGGTAACAATCTGTGCTTCTCCACGTGTGGAGAGGAGGAGAGAGCCGGAGCCGTAAGGAGAGCGGCACAGACAGATGGGAGGGAGGGAGATGGTGGCCAGACGTGAGGAGAGGCGACGTCGCAGCTGATAATGCAGCTCGCCGCTCTGCTGTAACACGCCACTGAGTGAGGGTGGGAGCACATGCAACATTTTTTAAACGTCTGTGACTGTGTGTGTGTATTATGTTTAGCTTTTCCTGGTGGTTCCAGATTGGTTGCCACTACACCCCTAAAATAACTGGATCTGGGGTAGAAAAAATTTACACCCAAACAAAGTTGCCAGATTGGGCATTTAACGTGGCGATTACTAACTAACTCTACACTGCAAAAAGTCCAAATCTTACCAAGAATATTTGTCTTATTTCAAGTCAAAATGTCTTATTTCTAGTCAAAATATCTCTTTACACTTAAAATAAGACATGATCAGCACAGAAATAACTTGTCTTTTCAAGTTTCAAGTGAAAATTAGCTTGAAACAAGAAACAAATTTTGCCAATGAAACAAGCAAATTTTTGTGACCACAAGTAACAAATTTGCTTGTTTCATTGGCAACATTTGCAACATAAATTGTCTAAAGACAAGTTATTTCTTAGGTGATCATGTCTTATTTTAAGTGTAATGAGATATTTTGACTAGAAATAAGACATTTTTACTTGAAATAAGACAAATAATCTTGGTAAGATTTGGACTTTTTGCAGTGTAGCCGCTAATGTTAGCTCTCATCATTGACTCTCATTAGTGAGTCATTTGCTGTCAATCAACAGATCAGTGTGTTTCTATATTCTTGATTCCACCTCGGAGGTCGATCATCGGACCGTCAGTGTAAACTCCATAAACACACTGCTCAGCAGCAGCAGGTTAACATTAGCATCAGCTGCTCAAACTGTTGCTCAGGCTGGTTCACTGGATAGACTCTGCTGCACTGAACTGGACTGGAACCTTCTGGAATGTCATCAGTAACCCCTGTGATTACAGCCACTTCACTGATACTGTGCTCACAGACTTTGAAACCTGTCCACTGTCTTCTGGTTTCCGGGTGTGTCCACACACACATATATGACAGTCTGAGTTTCACAGACAATGTTGATTTTGTATGCAAGTTTTTAATAAGAAAACGGAGGGGATTTGGGGTCAGTCTTGACATTTTGGCAAAAGTGTACGCCAGCCAGACAGAGAGCGGCCTTGTTTCTAATATCGCTGTGTGGCATGGACACTTGACTTTAGAGCAGGGAAGATAGCAGGCCACCCACAAAAGCCATGAGATGACCTTTACATCACAGCTGTACACAGAGCAGTGCTGTCAGTCAGCAGGGACAATACACACCTGCTGCAGTGTGAGTTTACGGCCCATGCTGTACAACACCTCTGGTGAAGGAAAAGATCTAGAAGGAACCTTTTGTCCACATGCAGCTGATGTGGTCAGCAAACTACAGGAGCCTTATATATGGGAATGCAGGTTGTACACTTTTTTTTTTTTTTAATCTTGTATAGGTGCTGGTTTTTATACTTTCTTGGGTTAGACCAAAGACAATTTTCACGCCTAGGCTGGACTATAAAGTTGATTCTGTTCTGTTGTAATGTATTCTATTGTATTGCATTCTAAATGGAAACAAATAAAAAGGACTATACCCACCTCTTGTCCCTAATTTGGGTTTTAAATCGAATGTATGAGTGTATTCCCTGTTGTTTATTTATGAATGGAGCAGCACACCACAGGAAACTTTTTCAGCAGCCTGCCTGTTATATATTTAGACATGTTCTGTGCACGGCCAACTCTCCAATGGACCTCTGTGATGATGCCAGACATGGTTGCTAGGAGATTTGTGATGCACCTGCACAGCCTTTATACCTCATTACTGAGGTTATTATTGGAAGTCATGGACATAAACAGTCCCTCTCCCTGCTCCCGACCGTCTCCCTCCCTCCCTCCCTCCCTCTCTGTCAGGCAGGATGTTCAAATCAAAGCAGCAGCTCCCAGCCTTGCATAGCTGACTAATGTGCTAATACCAGTGTCAGAGTTACGAGTTACAAAGTCACGCCTTATTGTATGGACTTAAATATGTTTTCCTGCAACAGAATGAAGTGAGTCATTACTGCTGCCATCTCAGTATCACATTATAGAACAGCTTGCTGCTTGCATTCACATCTCTAAGCTCTTTGACCACTTCATTGCTGCAATATGCATTGAAGCACATATTGGAAACACAGAAGTTAGAGAAGAGCACACATAAATGAGCCAACAAAGAGAAAGACATCCCTCTCTGCTGCTAATGTGGGCTGTGCTCTACAATATTTATCTGTCCAAGGTTGTACTGCAATCCTTATCGGCCAGGGGTTTTCAAACTTTATCATGCTCTGAACTCCCACGTTGACTTTCGTTAAGCCCTGGGCCCCCACTTGTAAGTGATTTGGCCCTTGGCACTCCATATATTTTGGTCTGTGCTAATTATGAAATTGTTGAGGTGCCATTGTCAAATAAATACAAAGTGGTGAGATTAAAACATTAGTTTAAAATAATAACTCATGCCTTTTTCTGTGTTGTAGCAATGTGAATTAGCGCTTCGGAGCCTGAGTAAATTCACATGATTTCTTTCAAAAATATGGGGGAAATGGGTAAAAAATGACCAGAAAATTAACAAAAAATTGTTTAAAGAATGCCTTATAAATTACCAGAGTATTAGCAAAAAAAGAAAAAAAAAAAAAAGTAAAAAATGACAAGAAAACAACATAGCAAACATTCGCTAGCTATTATAGGTGCATGTTAGCTAAAGTTTTGTAACATTAACGATGAGCTTTTCCTAACATTAACCATGACCTTTTCCTAACATTAACCATGAGCTTTTCCTAACTGGAACACAGTAGTTTTCATGGATAATAATCCTAACAAAGCAAATGAAAGCGACTAAAGTGGCTAAATGAGCTAATGAGCTAACTTTAGCTAGCGTTCACGCGTGTGAATGTTAACAGTCTCGTGAAGTTGACACAGGCTCCACTACATTACTCTACACATTACACTCCACTACATCCAGATGTTAGGTTCACAAATATTGACAGGAGCGTTGATTTAAACTTATTTGTTAGTTTGCAGAAACATTAAAAGGCGGTATTTTAGTTTGGCCAATCAGTTGCTATTCCCGCTTTTTTGTTGAGGACCCCACTGCTTTGAAAACCATTGTCATAGGATTTAACACAAAAGTAATGGAACAAGTCTTTTTTCGGGGTGTAGTAAGTTTAGCAATCCATTATGTTTAAGAAGACCTGAGAGTAATGTTTCTGACTTTGTTCCCTAACAGTGATGAACACACACCTGCACTGTTCTCCAGTCTCAAACACAGCGACAGGACTACAGAGACAGCCAGCACAGGCATCACAATGTGCACATGGACGAAGGCATGCATGCACACACATGCACAGTTAGTTAAAGCAATCGATGTGACATCAGAATGAGTTATGAGCTGGAGAGGTGGAGGCCTCCATCTGATAGTGTCAGTTTATTGACAAAAGCCTTTTACAGAACAGAGGAGGCAGGAACTTGACATTGAGCTGGCCATTATTCTATAGCTGTCTATTGGCTTCTGAATGAGAGAATATCTACATCAGACAAATGGCAGATAATTGGAATCTACCAGAGGGACCTGAAAGGAAAATCGTAAGCTGTCTTCCCTTCAACGGATTATTGTCAAACGCTGAAGCCATCGTATCGACAAATGCTAATGCCCTCAAACAAGTGCGGCGCCGCTTGCCGCAGACCCATTTCAGGCATGAATGCTTATGAGAATGTCTGGATCTGTCTACATGTATTTCAGGGCGAGGCTTCAGAGAGATGCCTCAACAATAATCCCTTTCTTTTGATTGAAGCCTTGCCCACGTTGAGTAAGACAGAATTCCTGATTCAAACGGAAAGTAACTTTACGGAAAATAGCAGCTCTCACACTTTGCCTCCTTATAGTGTGTCTATATTCATACCTGCACGGTTGTCTTTTCTGCTTCAATCTAAAAAGGCCTCCCAGTCATCTTCTTCACCTTAGGTGGGCAATATTGCCAGTCACACACACACAGACCAACACCCTGCTCAGGCTTCTAGACACTGGGGTAGAAGCAGCAGCGAGGAACATGAAGCATTTAAGAGAAAGACCATCATTCAGCAGCCACACAGGGGTCCTAACCAAGCACAAACACAACATTACTAGGGTTGTTGTTGAAATGTTGATCATTTTCATGTCAAAAGGTTTTAAAAATTGATATTTTGCTGTGTCTCCTTTGGGTTTTTGCTGTTATTTGGGTTGAAAAGTCTCTGAAACAGGATTTAGACCAGGGGCATTCAATCAAAACTTTAGGAGGGCCGGTCACTTCAAGTTCTTCCCTCAGCAAATGTCCGAGCCATCTTATCCTAACTTTTCTTGTGACTGGGTGTAGAATTGAGGGTCTATATATGTATATTTCTATATGTGTGTATATAAAACTATGATTTTTTTTTATTTTTTTTTAAGTTAATAAAAAAAACTTTTAAAAAAATAAATAAGCAGGTTCAATACTTCAGTCGTCATTTGAACAAGACTGGCTCTTTATCCTGAGACTTTCTCAGTAATCTACCAGTAACTTTACCAGTAAAGTTGCAGAACTGACAGGACATTAGGCAGAATAAAACAAAAAAACAAAGCAATAGTTTTGAACAAAGAGCATGTTATCTTTAACTTAACATATTTTGGGCATTTTTCTTTTTCTCCTATATTTGCTTCTCTCTCTGAATACAAGCGCGTCCTGCTGTACACTGGCTTTGACTGGTCGGCATGGTTAAGTGATTTAAATAAAGGGACAGTTAAAAGTTAAAATAATGTATTGGACAAGACAGACATAGCGTAGCCACACAAACCACAACACTATAAAAAGTTTGCAAACTGTTTTGCGGTCCTGGGGGACTCTGCTGATTGGGGGCCTCCTGATTTAAACCATCATGGGACACCAAAAGTTGACAGTGAAACCCAGATTGATGACTATTGCAGGATTAGCAAATTCAGCCCAAACCATCCAGAAAACCTCAGGATACATTAGTCTCCAAAAAGTCATTCCAAAAAGTCAGTCCTTCCTCCAGCTCACATCATTCCAGAGGTGCATGACAAGATCTGATATTTAATTAAAGGCCAGCTTCGACCAGAATCTTTCTTTGTCAGGACGGAGAGGCTCTGAAACAGCATTTACTCCATCACGGGACCCTATAAGTCTCCATTGAGAGCCAGGCTAATGGAATTTCATTTAGGTGGGTTAGCAGCCCCTTAAGGCAGAGGGAGGCAGGTTTCATTCCAGGTTTTACACACTGACACCCCTGTCGCTCCCGAGGAAAATCACATCCTTACTCCCATTATGTTGGAGGCAGCCAACATGCAGTGACAGCACACACACACACACACACACACACACAGAACAGTGATGTTAGTAGCCAATAATGTGGCGAACATAAGGTCAGTGCAGCTGCAGGGGGGATATTTCCGTCCGCTTTTGTGTTAGTGTTAAATAATGGATAGGGGTTTCGATGAAAAATGACTTTCACTGCAAGCATCCTCACAATCACCTCAACGTGACTCCGCACCGCCAGCTGAGAACAGATAAAGATATCTAATCAATTCTTGTGTTTTTTTTTTTTTTTTTTTTTTTTTTTTTCCACCAACAAAATTAATTCCGAACATGGAGTCTGAAATCTGTGGTTGCTGCTGTTGAATATATGAGGCAGCTGGTGCAGTCACGGCCTCCACCAGCTGAAAGAGGTGGACACAAGTGGCCTGATACGTGGGGCCGATATTCACCTTTTGTTAAATACAAATATGAGATGTCAGCCAGTCATCCATTACCAACGTGATGAAGGTTCCTTCCTGTCCACAACTACATGAAACGTAAAACCTTTAAGGAATGATTTCATTTGAACATTATTATTTTAATCGTTCAGGGTTTTTTTAATTAATTAATTTATTTATTTATTATTTGAAGGCCTAATGTAA